>NW_010528327.1:348-10906 GCF_000687285.1 Phaethon lepturus | reverse complement strand
CCCGACTGAATCCGTATACTGGCCTTCTCCGCTCTCCGGCTTGAAGAGTGCGCGGAGATTGCGTGGATCACGTGAGCCGCACGCGCAGTTTGAAGGAAGCTGTAGCAAAAGGGGAATAAACGTCACCCCGTGCGGGACGTTTATTTGTTGCACAGCTTCTAAAGATTAATTTGATTAGTAACCAAATTGTACAGGGTTGTGGGTTGTTTTTAATAAATCTGTTTTTCCTTTCATTAGGACTATCATTAAGTATTTCAGAACATAATGTTTCATTTTCTTCTGTTTATGTTTTCCCCTTTTCATTTGTATTAACATTCTACATTCTCGTCATTGTTTTTGACATTTATTCTTCTATTTTTTCCCTGTGGTCTTCTTGGTTTCTCTGTCAATTATCACTTTATACACATTATGAATCACTTCAGAGCCTGCCCATTCTTTCAAAACCTTAAGCATTAACTTTTTTAATAAAAAAGTATTTTTAAAAAGCTGCATATAATGTTTTTTTACGAACAGCGTATGAGATTTCCACCAGATATTCCAGTCTCACCCTTCTATAGCAATGTATAGGACTGCAAGAGTCCTGAATTGCAGAGTATTTCAAGGTTCTTGTGTAGGTAAGGCAGAACCAGCAGTCTCTGGAGCAATGCAGGAATTGCTGCAGTAGCAGCTATCACACAGGAAAGTTGTCACATAGTTATTGCATATCACATCATCTCTGAGCCTGTTCGCTGTACAGGAAAACAAGGAAAGTCTTGTCCTATCTCTTTGCTTGTCCTGCTTTCATTGAGCTGGGATGATGGAATCTGTAATTTGCTTATGTCATTAGTTTACGAAATCACAACAGACCTCAAGTGTCTAATGAAACACTTATTTGATGCAGATCTATAAAGTCATTTAAGTCCTTATCTGGGTAAAGCTTAGGCACCTGCACTTCTCTGTAATCTGAGTCTGCATCCCTTTAGCAGTAACAAAGCCAAGTCCATCCTGAGATGAAAACACATTGCTTTGTTTGTTTGTTTGGGGGAGAGGAGAAGGTTCTTTTGCTTTTTGGTGGGTTTTTCCAGTGAACTATTGTCTTGCATTTGTTCAGATTATTAGTTGTGCTTATATAAACGGCCTGGCTGCCGGATGCATATCCATGGTAACTGATTTAATACAGAATCAGACTGCAGCGGTGTTAACTTGGTGGTGTTAATGTCAGTGGCAGATCTCCTACTGATTTCAGTGCTGCCAGTAATGCTACTGTTCCTATAAATTGCACGGAGTACCCTAACTGCTATCAGTCTTCTTATCAGATACTGAGCATATATAAAAGTATAAGCTTAACTAGGTTTCCATATCAGAGGCTTACCTGCTATCATTTATATATTAATGTCTCTGGGGGGCTGTATCTGACATACATATACCATGTATCTGATACACATGGAAGCATCCTGTTCAACTTGAGCTGGACCCTGGTATCACCTATGCTCCTCCTTGCAGACAGTGCTGGATCTATCTTTGCCATTCCTCTTGCCTTTGAGACAGTTCCTCCATACCTTCCAACTATCAAATTAGTATCTGAAGTTCTGGTGCCTCAAGTGTTCTTCATCTGACACAGGCATTTATTGATTGCATTATTTATGATGTTATTGATGCTCAGCTATAGCATTAACTCTCATTATCCTTCCCAACTCCTTTCCCCCTAACCTAGTCAATGAAGAAACTCTTGCCTTAATTTCAGTAATATATGAACTCTGGGCAGGTTGTGCCAGATGACCGATCAATTGCACAACTCAATACCAATCACAAAACCCTCTTTGGAGGCATTACAGCAGAAATCCGTATTGCTCTGTTACAGCCTTGGATGCTATCTGTTTGATGATGTCAGCTACCTTTCACTATTCATTACTCCACACTGTCTGTGTGAAGACTCTCAAAATGATTTTTATAGTGACTTAGAGCACATAACATTTGCTCCGAATTTCCCACAACATCATATCATAGTTCACTAATTTTCCAGTATATCTGCCCACATTCCCACTTTCTCCTGATAGACAAATTAATATGCTTATGAAATTTATGTTCAATGACCTCACTGGTAAGTCTAAGTACAACTCAAACATTTTTACTGTAGTTAGTTTTGTTGATTTATGGCTACTTAAATGGCACCAGTACTAGCTGTCAACTATTTAAATGTGAAGACATTGTTTTGGGCAGAAAAAGAAATAGAATGATTTCAAGAAATAATATGAGAACCTTGCTGTATTTCAAGGAACTTCTGCAGAGCATAGAAAATTGTGCAATTTTTCACCTTCACATTTGCCCAAAATAGCCCAGGAGCAGGTAGGAATACCATCAATAAATTAATCCTAACTAAAGAAAGAGAAACAATTGTATCCTCTTCATTACAAAACTACAAGCATTCTAAAAGACATACTAAAAGCACATGAGTTTATCTGATTCACAGTATGACGAATTCTTTGTGTCTGTAGATCTGAGAAGCTTTCAAAATATTCTGAAAGATCTTGGGTGTAATCAGGAAGGATTTTGTGCAACTGATTGTATATCAGAAAAGATATCCGTTACCCACTGCAACAGTTGCATGGAGAGTACTAAATATGTTGATTATGAAAAGTAAAGAATGTACCCATACAAAAATGCATTGTTTCCTCAGAAATGTTTTATATGGGTAAAAGCCTAAAGTCAAGTTTGGTTTGAGATAACTCGCAAGGAATTACAGATTAGAAAATTTGATTTTACATTGCCACATACCACAAACCCAAGCACACATACACTTTTTTTGGATAGACTTGATTTGTACTGTGCCAGACCCAGTCCTGTGGGTCCCATCTGCTTCTGGAATGAAATTATCTTAAAGTCCTTCTATGAAAGACTATGACATTACCTGCCAGAAAGTAATGATAAATAGGATTTATAGGCCACCTCAGTTCAGTCTGCTAAAGAACAGTGCAGATACCAGCAGCTCAGCTGCCATTTTCACAGAGGATAAGCAAAGACGGGTCAGGGAGCATTCTGTTGTCAGTGAAGAGACAGTACTGATGATTAGACTAATTAAACTCATTTTCCGTGCCTAGCTACAGAGGATGTGGAAAACATTTTCCTTCTCTGCTCTTTCTTTTCTCAAATAAGTATTTACCTTTTCTGGAACCAAGAGTACTTTATGTCATGAAGCTTTTATTTTGGAGCGTGTGTATATATGTACGTATGTATGTATGCATACAAACCTTTCTGTTTCAGAGGAATATTAAAAGTGAAGGTATAAATATTTGCAGGAAGCATCCTGATATACAAGAAGAAAATGCAATATATGCATCGGCTGCAAGACTGTGGTAAAGAATTTGGGTTTCATTTTCAGAGTTCCTGTGTAGCCCCAGAACTAATAGGAATTATAAATGTGCAGCACTTTTCGAAGCACCTCCTCTGTTTCCACAACGGAGGGAGGTACAGGCCTTGTTTGGTGGTGGACTCCAATGTTAGGTGAATCAAATTAATCTATTTGTTTTGGCAAAGTCCCATTAAGGCGTATCATCTACGTAAGCCCCTACATTTAGCTGCATTACTCACTATACAGTGTATTTTTCTGCAGGAACATATTAAGACTTTACTGAAGTTTTATTAAGGAAGAACTCTTGGTAAAAGGCTGAAAATGATACGTGAGGATATCCTCAGCCTATGCTTTTTTTCTCAAGATCTCATATTAATATTCCAGTAATAAAATTAATATTCTGTAAATAAGGCAGGTGGGAAAACATGCAAACACAATGAAGACCAAATGCTTCAAAATATAAAACACGTGGAAATTTTTAGCAAATTAACAAGTAACGCTAACTTTAAAGTAATGCTACTGATAAACAAACATCAGATATACTTAGGGAATAAAAAGCCATATTTAGTAACAGTGAAATATCGTAAGCAATTTTTAACAGGTCCATTCTAAATGCAGAGCAAAACACTGTCATGCTAAAGACCAGTGTGGTGGGCTTTAACTGTGGTAACTTCAAGTCATACTGCCTTGACTAAGATAACATCCAGAAAAGAACACTTTGCAGGCAACTATAAACAGTAAAGTAAGTGGAATTCTAAGTCGTTTCTATCAATACTTATTATGTGGCTGCAACAAAGTTAAATTAGTTGACTCTATAGTCAATATTCTCAGAGTAGTCTGGGGTTTATGTCTTAATTATTGTGTCTTCTTTAACAGAACATATTAAAGTTTCAGTGCTGTAGGCTTACCCTTTTTCCTTCCACTCCTTCAAAGTTTTTTCTAGTTGGCAAGATAGTAGCAAGATATCTGAGGCACATATAGTTAATCTGAATCAATTTCTACTGGAGCTACAGTTCAAGTTGCTTATGCCTGAAGAAATGTATTATAAATTCAGATACCCAGATATAAGAAGGAAAACCTGAAGAGTGAACTCTGAGTGTGCTTTTTAGCTATAACATATGGTTGTTTCACTGCAGAAAGTTTTGTACTTCTTATAAGTTTTCAAAGTAAAAAAAAAAAACCATCTAAATCCAGTACTTCTTTTAATAGTCAGATAACCAAACCAAACTCTGTAAAAAAAGTAATTATATAAATTATAGATACAATTTTCAAAGATGAATGGTTTCCCTATCTGAGTCCTGTTTCCAGTAGAGCAATTATGAAAAGGTTGCAAACCCATTGTACATTTACAAACAATTGAATGAAACCCAGTAATTTTGACTATTGTGAAAGACAATCCCTTCCAGAGATGTATAAACATCACTAAGAGGCTTTCTAGAAGAACGGCCCAGAATCCTATCTATCAATTTTAAGAAAATAAATGCACATGCAGATATATTGAATAAAATGTCAAATCTTTTAAAAGATACTGTGCATTATAGAGATAATAAATTGGCTTAAATTAATTCGTGTTGTTACACTGATATTAATGAAAATTGACCTCATTATTTTTAGGACAGAAATCATTATGTAGTTCTCCATGTAAATTATTTAGTGCTCTATCCACTTGGTCCTGTAGAAGATCAGCCTCAAACTTAAGGTACAGTTTTTCATCAAAGATCAAATAGTCTGAAGATGATTTTTTTAACAACTTTTTTCAAGCAAATATTTTTCTATCTGGTATCTTTATTACAAAAGATAAAGCTGAATAGTTACGAGCAGCTATTAAAGTCTAAAATCTCTGTATCTTTTAAATAACTCAGTTCCAGAAAAACAGAGTGCTACTTTCTATAAAACAGACACAGTCAAAGAAAACAGACCTTAGAAGAAATATCTTTTTAAAGGTTAAAAAAAAATTCAAAATCCAGTCTAAATATCTAAAAGTCTTCCTTTTCTTCACACATCTCATAACATTGTTTAGAAGTATCACCACTCAACTGTCCAAGGATACCTTCCTTATTTTCATAATCCATAAAAAACTCCCAATGAAGAGAAGGTGTTATTTACAGTAATTAAAAAAGTTACATAAAGCTGCTGAAAATGGTAGCAGCAAACAAAAATCAGTGGCTGCCAAAACCATACTGACAAAGGGAGAGTTAGGAAGAAAAATAAAACACAGGGTTCAAAACTCACATTTCAGTTTTGAACATAATAGATTAAATATTCACTTTGGACCCACAGTCACTATACTCATTTTTGTGTGGATCTGAAATGGGTAACAATGGTAATAAATACAGCTGTTTCTAAGGCTAAATACAGTAGACTGATAACTCTCATTTCCAAAAATTAAATACTAGTTTACAAACTTTCTATTCACTCTTCTTACAGAATGGCAAAGATATATTCTAAGAGGTGTATGTTTTGATGTGTGAGGAAAGAAACCAAGCTGATGATGTGATTGTATTACGATGTGATACACCATTTTGTTTTTGAAAACCCTTAAAATTTGCTTGGGTTTCTTGATATTTTGCCTCCACGAGATGGAACTGAGGGGAGAAAAAGGCTGTAATCCTGACATATAGCACATTTCCTTTACAATTTTCTTTGGCCTTGTAAGAAGAAAATTTTCCACAAAATGGAAGACAATGGTTATAAATGCAACATGAATCTTCATGAGAAAAAAACAACAACTGACTGTGAAGAATAATTTTAAATTTTACAACCTTGACAATACCCCATTAGCTTAGGAGACAAAACTACAAGCAAGTCCTACTACACTTTTATTGTCAGGGTACAAAGCAGAGCAGGAAAATATTAAATTTTCAAACTGCATTCACTTTCAAATCAAGATTTGGTAGAAAATGCTTTTTTAAATAGTGGTTATCCTTAACTGTCAAAATGCTGCTTACGTGCTGTCTGGAAAAATTGTCATTCATATTCATTTGTCAGTACTTGTCCCACTCTTCACAGTCAGGCAAAGAGAGAATGTTATAATTCAAGTCAAAGGTTTTTTTTGTCAATGATATTTATTGCTTCTAAAGACCCATATGTAGACAAGCCTTTCCTGATTCTTAATGCTGCTTGCATGTTTTGCAATGCTGTATTCAGACTAAGCCTTTATAATTTCAGTGTGAAAAGTTATATTTGGGAGGGGAATGGGATCTTCTGTCATGAAGGAGACAGTACATGTCTTTTGATCTTTCAATTTAGTGGTATACATGATTTTTATGACATGCTACAACGTAAAAGAAAGCTATTCTACAAAAACTGACCACCACATTTCAGAGAACTTGCTTTGCATAATGTATCTCCATTAGAGTTTCCATACAAGTTGTCAGTATGACAATTAAATGTCTTCATGCATTTCTATCACTTCGTGTAATAAAATGTCAAACTTCCTATGCACACTGAAGACAAAAATGTACAATATGTAATGTAAAATCAAGACATGCACAACCAGAGCATGACAATATTCTATAAACAGGGGTAGTTGGTATCAGACTGAAATCTAGAAATTACAGTCTCTTAGGTATAATGGTTTCATTAAAATGTTCAAACTGTGTCTCCAAAGCTAATTTTCTTTGCAAAGTACCCATGCATAGAAAGTACAGCAATAAGACATCCCCCTGCTATGCCTTTCTGAATAGCAGATTAACTGCAGAACTAGAATGATGTCAATTTGTTTCAAAATATTGCAGCAAAGCTTTTGAATGGATGAGCAATTACTAACAGAGGGTGCAATTATAACGGAGTCACAAGGAATGCTTTAATATGGTTCTTCTTCTATGTACAAGGAATAACAAGAAAATGTAATGAAAGAGGAATAATGAGACAGCTGGGTTTGACAGCACCTTGGCAGCCGTCACTAAGAAAGTAAGTGCATTAGTTCAGTGGAGTCCATTCTTTAAGAGGTCTCCTGAAGAAGGATGAGGAAAATTAGCATCTTATCAGAGGGTAGCTGAAAGCACAACCAACAGTGACTGCAGAATGTTTACTTGAATCAAAATTTAATTTTAATACAAATTAAGACTTAAAGGATAGCCATTTGGGCAGTTTTAACTAGAAAATCCTTGCATTCTTCTCTTCTTATCCTAAATCCCTAACATGGTTTTTGTTAGCTGAAGATGATATAAAAATCTGCTCACTTGTGACCTCTCTTTCCCACAAGCTCACTCAACAATTCACTCTTTTGTTTCTGAATGAAATTTTTACAAGGTGCTTTTTGCCATTTGTCACATTAAAGTGGCTTAATGTTATTTCTACACTTAAATAGGTCCTGCTTGGAGCCAGCTGGTCTGCCTAGACAGGTTTGGGAGGAAGAAAATTAAGTTTCAGAAGCAATGGGCCAAATTCTCCTTTCAATTATCCATTGTAACCTCATTACATGCAAAATCAATGATACAATGTGCTCCCATGTTTTGCTAGTAGAATCAATATAATCCTCTTTTATGGTATTCAAATGCTACAAATACAGCAAATGTTTTTATTAGCAATAAACAACTGCAACAAAACCCCCAAACAGAAAAAAGCTTTATCTAGACTACTGCCAAAGTTCATATGTAAAACAACGCTGTTCTTAAGTTACCAAATGCTACATGAAATAAAACTATGAGATCAAACTCTACTATGTCCAGTTCTGGGTTCCGCAGTACAAGCCAGACGTGGGCAACGAAGGGTCACTAACATGTTTAAAGGACTGGAGCATCTCTCCTATGAGGAATGGCTGAGAGTGTTGTGACTGTTTAGCCTGGAGAAGAGAAGGCTCCGGAGAGATCATGTTAAAGTACATAACTACCTGAAGGGAGAGTGCAAAGAAGACAAAGCCATGCTCCTTTCACTGCTGCAGGACCAGAGGCAATGGGCACATATTGAAACCCAAGAAGTTCCCTCTGAACATAAAGAAAAATGTCTTTTTACTGTGAGGTTGATCGAGCACTGGCACAGGTTGCCCAGGGAGGTTGTGGGGTCTCCATACTTGGAGATGTTCAAAAGCTATCCAGACATGGTCCTGGTATCAGGATACCTCATCCAATAGTATGCTTTACATTTGAGCAGTTTTGTTGGGGTTCTGTTTGGGTTTTTCTTAATAGGCTTGCAACTATTCACAATTTCAACTTTATAAACATGAAAAAATCCATTAAAAATGTATTCCATCTCTATTTGTGAAACAGGAAAACTTTTTTTTTTTTTTTTTTTTTTTGGCAAAGGTACAGATAATTGAACTGGAATTCTTGTAAAGCCTCACTATTCATAAAAGTTCTAAATCCAGTCCACTCAGATACCTGTGTAAACTGTAATAATCATGTCTCGGAGCTCCAGCACAGCATTCAGCTGTTCACTATCTTGGAAACAGAGTCAGATAGACTTTTACCAACATCCAAACATGGGGTATCACAGTTAAGATTTGTTTGGGTAAAAGTTACAGCATCAGGTGCAAAGTACTATTGGCATACTTACACCACAGAAATTACCCTTTTTATTACCATCTGGAAGTATGACTTTTGATTTTCTGATATGTATAAGAGTTTCTTGGCCCCCTCTTGGCACTAGATGGTATTGTTGCTGGTACTATCTGCATGAGCAAGAAATATTATTTTACCATTAAATCTATAGTTATTAATAGAAGAAATAATAATAATAAAGTATCTAGTACCACAAGAGAGACAGACCATGACTCCATTGTGCTACACACTCTAGAATTGCAAGAGTAAAATATGATGACTCCCCTAAAAAGCTTTAAAACCTTTTTCTTTTTTTGCTTTCATGTTGTAATTCATACCTAATTTTTAATTTGTAGAATAAGAAAAATATTCTTAAAACACGCATAACCATAGTGGAAATCTAGAGGCAGAATTAAAGCACAAGAGTATTTTCTTCCATATCTCATTGTAACCATTTACATTTCCTTATTGTTATACTGCATACATCCCAGAGCAATCCAAACAGGAAATTAGGTCTTCTGGCTTTCTCCATCATTTTTCAAAAGAATCTGTGCATGAGAAGATAGCCTACTTCCTAGACTATATTAACACATGATAATTACATTTTCAAAGCAAAAAGGAGCACATGTCCTTTGTAGTCTTTGATGGTAACTTTAAATGGCATTCATTGCTTTATAGCAAGTATCTCACTCTAATGAAGAATAAAGTTATAATACTAAATAATTGTTCACTGCTTTCCAACTTCAAAGTGCTTTGTAAATATGACCTAATTCAGCACAATTTTCAGTACTCGAGGGAACTGTGTACACAACTGCAGAGATAGGAAAAGCAAGGCAGACAGGGCTAATGGTTAAGTTCCATGATTGGTCCCCAGGCATGTCCTGCCTCAGGATTTTCCTTAAACAAAACCTAAATCTACGAAAGAAGGTAAAATTTTTCAAAATCAAAAATCATAGCTAGAAGTGCAGCTCGCATGGATTTGGTGTTTGGCATTTGGTGATAGCGCTTTCAGAAATCTCTCTAACTCTACACAAAACCTGAGGATAAGGATATTGTGCCAGAATTCCTCAGAATCTGCATGTAGCAGATATAAATTCCTTCCTTCACACCATAAAGGAAATAAGCTCCTACAGACTTCTACTACCAGTTTTGGCTTGCTTTTACCTTCCTATAAGAAGATTTGGCTAGTCTGCTCACATTATATATGGGCCCCTTAACAACCTGTTTGACTTTTGCCCCAAAAGCTTCCTATCCTGCCAGCACAGAACACTTCTTCCTTGCAATCACTGCAGCGTGCAAACACAGGACAACAGCGGATCCATGGCTTTGAAGCCATGCACATCCAGCTAAAGGGAACAGTATTATTCCCAAGGATTTAAACACACAACAGAGGAAGCGTCATGACCATGATTTGCCCATCTCTATCTATAACTTTATGTGATTAGTGAAAACATGAATGAAAGTAAGAAATGTTTCAATAGGTGAATTCTGGAGTCAGCAATGATATTTAGTACTGGCAATATTTCTTAACCTTTTTCCAAACCTTAGGCAAGGCACAATAACAAATGTACCATTTTAAGCCATTTTTGATAGTGGAAGGACACATTCAATTAATATGAATATTTGTATATGTTATTTATTTTTATTTACACATACACATTTTAATATTTCTATTGATATACTACATAAATATTTACAGATATATAATATGAAAAATATTGGATCCCCATGAAGAAAAACAGTAGGGAAA
>NW_010528327.1:0-321 GCF_000687285.1 Phaethon lepturus | reverse complement strand
TGAAGATCATTTATACATGTCACACATGACTGCTCAGACAAAATGCCTGCTTGTCTTTATACAGCTTCGTAACTAATTGTTTGGAGAACACTGGCTAGGATTCCAGAACTTTTTTTTTTAAACATTGCATTAAAAACTAAAATAAACTCTGCATGGTTTACATTTAAACAGCCAAAAGACAGCTGAACTGAAGAGAGGGTCTTGTTTATTTGCTTTTGATACATTTTTCCAGTAGTCCTGCTAGTTATGGCTACTACCAAAATGGGACAGGAGGGGCCGGGGACAGGACAGAGAGAGGGAGAGAGACGGGAAGGAAGGAAG
>NW_010528326.1:0-21677 GCF_000687285.1 Phaethon lepturus | reverse complement strand
AGCACTTGGCCTTGTTGAACCTCATACAGTTAATAGTATTACTATGTAATTATTATTTTAACTATCCACCACTGTAGTGTATGAGTGTATCTATCTCATTCTCGTAAGTCATAACAGCATCCAGAGATACAGCCTTCTACCTTTGTTGTTTTCAAATATTTTACATCTTAATTAACTGGACCAATATATTAGAAACAAATCCATATAAATGGGCTTAGAATTTCTTAACTGTATGGCCTGAGGAGCTCTACTATGTGTATAATTCTGTGTGAGCAACCACTGTCATTAACTACTCTTCAGTAAGTTGCTCCTTAAAATGCATTAGTCATCAGTATTTTAGTTTCTAAAAAATTAATTTTTTGTTTGCTTGAAGGGTGGTGCACCATAGTCTTCTGACACCCTGCCTTCATAATTCTTATTGCTGACTTCACAGAATCACAGAATCACAGAATCACTAGGTTGGAAAGGACCTTCAAGGTCATCAAGTCCAACCATTAATTCAGCGCCACCATGTCCCCTAAACCATGTCCTGAAGTGCCACATCCACACGTTTTTTGAACACTTCCATAAAAGCTATGTTATTTTAGCTTGTGCTACTGCTTTTAGCTTTGTTTTGGCTTTACAGTATAACTTGTGTTGCTTTACAGTATGTTGGAGTGGAGGGTGTTTGATCACATTTTGATTAATCTGGTCTTGACTGCACCCCCTTAAATCTATATTTTCAGAAAGCTAGCTATTTGTTTTGTCATTTCTCCAGATACTATTGTTACCTCATAAAAGCTGATACCACTTTTTAGGTATGAGGTTTTCTATATCTTCAGCTCAAGCACCTGTTTTTTTAGAACCAAAGGAAAAAACACATTTCTGCCATTTAACTCATCGATTTACTTTAGTTGTCTATTTTATAATTTGCCAAATTAATGAAACTAAAAAATCTTTGTGACATTCTGCAATCCAACCATTTTCCCTGATATGTAAATTCTTTTCCTAAGAAAACTGTGTAGAATTAAAAAGTGAATTGCATAATTAACACTGCTATTTATATTTTCCTTACACTATTTACTCCCTTTTTTGACATCTGCAAAACATACGCCATTAATCTTAATTTTGCTAGTGGTAAACATGTCAGATATTTTTAAAAATTCAGTGCCTTAACATTCTTGCCACAGTCACATGCCTCCAGGAAAATTACTGGAGGTTTACAGTCTTTCCTGTAATAGTTTTGCATGCTTTATCAGTGAAATAAAAACAGGGTGTCTTTCATTTTGATTCTTCATATACTGTGTTGATCTATGTTCTGTCTTCAAAAAGCATTTTGGGATTTTTTTTTTTTGGTAATTTTGATAAAAGAAACATATTGAAAGACTTGGCCATTTCAGTTATTTTACATTTCACATTTCTCCATTGTGCCAACAAGCATATTGGCATTTCCTAAGTCTTCTCCAAATTAAGTGAGGTGCAATTCAAAGATGACTTGCGACAGTTAGATACATAGCCACATCCAGGTGGCCCATCAGACTTAGAGGGGCACAACACTATCTATGCAAAATGACAGAAAAAATAGTGATAACTTTAGAATCATGTTCGGACACTTTTGAGTCCAAAGCCCCAGAACTTGGCTTTCACTTACAGTTGGGTCAAATGGAGACAATCTGAAGCATGAGTCTGGAGGAAAGTGACCACTCAGACCTCTGGAAATGGAGTAAATCATCTCCTTTCCTTTGCTGCCACACCCCAGGAGTGGTATGCAACTTGCTCAAAGACTATGATAAAAATGAGCTGAACATGGATTAAGGGCTTTTAAGGCCAAAATAAACTATTTTCATAATCTAATACAGCCTCCTACACAGGAAAGGCTGTGGAATTTTCCTCATGCAAAACAGCAAGTTGCAGTGAATTAAAGCAGACTTTTTAGAAAGATTATATAGAACAAATAGAGATAATTTGCCACAGCAATGTATAATGCAGTCCAACAGTTAATTACACTTACTGTTTCAAGCAAATCGAAACTTTGCAATTTATTTCCAGTTTGATGTTGGCTGACTTTAGCTCCTAGCCCATGAGATGGCTAGTCCGTGACCTTCAACCTCTCTCAATTTGTTCAAATTTAAAAATGTTCCTGTGGAGATTAACAACCCTGCAAGGAAAATCTAAGCCTACAGGAGCTAGCTGTGTTTTTCTGGAGTTTTGTGGCCCCCTTGGAAAGAGTGCACAGATGTCCTTGGACCACAGATTGAAAGCAATGATACACCACTTTTCACTAAGGAGGTAACTAGGTAGTTAAAAATCATTATCATGTCAGTTTTGAGCCTCCTCTTTCAGGGACTAAATATAGTGAGCTTCTTACTGTCCCTTAGCAGATATTTGTATATTATGAAAGAACCCACTGAGATTACCTACAGTTGTTAAAAAATAATCAAGCAAATAAGCAAGCATCCTACTTGTCTAATTGTGTGACATTAGATTATCCATCAGATAAATATAGATAAATACAGATAAAAATAGAATAGTATTTTGAAGCTTAAGTATTTCCTTGAAAGCTCACCTAGAATATATTTCATTAATAGTCCTGTGATGAGATGTTGCACTGAATGAAAATAGTCCTGTATTTTCTCAAATTTGTCTGTGTGCTCTTCAATCCTGAAGGGAGTCCAAAAGAATTGCTGATTCTTGTAACGTAATAGAAATATCACCCTCCATTTAATATTAGTATTAATCTTACTTTTATGAATATCTATCTAAAGGAAACAACTTTCACCACATGGAAAGCCACAGGAAGACATCAGCTGCAGGTAGGTAATTATCAGTAGTGCATGCAAAGAACGTTATAAACACTTGCTTTTAATGAATCAAACACAAACTTTACTTACACCTTTAATAGTATAAGACCAAACAAAACATTCTTCTCCTTGTAGCTTAGCTTAATTGTGTTCAACCCACTGAGCACCCCAGTTGTTTGAGAAAATCTAACAAGCTGTGAACCAGAAAACTATAGCTTAATTGCAGTCAGTGGATCAACATCTGTTTTATACCAGTGGAGTGTCTGACCATTTATCTTTAAGATGTCTTCATTTCTTTCTGCTGTCTTGCCTTCATTAGTCCAACAGCTTGCAGGAAAACTGGAATTATCGAATAGATGCAATTCCATTATTGTAATTATATAACAGTACAGATATCAACAGAACTTGGTAAGATCCCTCTGCTGTAGATATATTTACCAGATTTCTCCCCTCCATACAAAGGAGCCATCTTCAAATGAAACGCAGAAGTCTGACGTGAAACATGGTAGTCTTTGTAAACTAAGAATATCACACAATAAATATGCAGACCAGAAGTAATAGAATATTTTATCCAAACAAAACAGATCGTAGAATCATGGGATCATAGAATAGTATGCGTTGGAAGGGACCTTCAAAGGTCATCTAGTCCAACACCCCTGCAATGAGCAGGGACATCTTCAACTAGATCAGGTTGCTCAGAGCCCCGTCCAACCTGACCTTGAATGCTTCCAGTGTTTCACCACCCTCGATGTCTTCCTTACATCTAGTCTAAATCTGCCCTCTTTTAGTTTAAAACCCTTACTCCTTGTCCTATCACAACAGGCCCTGCAAAAAAGTTTGTCCCCATCATCCAACTGTATTATTAAAGCTGCAACACCTAAGGATAGACCACCAAGAACAGCATCTCTACCCTTGCAAACGGTGTCATGCACTCTTGGATGTTCATAGGAGGTGAAGCTCTGGTTTTGACATCTTCAAGAACACAGTGCCACCTATCTATACGTTAGTGTTAATTCACGGTAGACGGTGGGAGAGGATGGGGAGAGGGGGCTGTATGCCTCGCACCCAGCTCAGCGCCACCCGTTGCTCGCTCGCTGGGTTCCCTGCGGGCTGAGGGGAGGCTGCTGCCACGGCACATCCCCAGTTTGCAGCTGCGTTTCCCACAAGACACTGGTTTCTGTCATCAACTCAGTGCCTTTTACATGTTTTATTTCAAGTTCTTACTGGTTATACCTTACTTTGCTTAAGACATTGTAAGCTAACACTCATATCATTAATACTCCTGCAGATTTTATTGACAGATGCCTAAACTCGTTATTTCATTATCTGTGGACTTGTAGAATTTGAACTGCTGTGGAGAAAGGAATGGCTAAAACATGTATAAGCAACCCAATAGCTTCAAAATAGGTACCTGTCTGGAGTTCTCTAGGAAAGGGTAGGCTGGCAGGAGCAGCCTTTCCTCATTTTGTCTCCCTCGAAGCCTCAGAACAAGATGGCCCAGAGATGAGCCACAAATGTACTCCAGATGTGAATAACAGTCCAACTAACTTTTTCACAAAAAACTGTCTCTGGTCCCATGACCAAACTGTACACATACACCTCTCAAAGACAGTCATAGCATTTGCGAGAATAATTTTTGTGCACAGAGCAGGAGAACAAGAGGGAAGGGATAAGGTATTTAGATTCGGGCACAAATCCATGCTTGAGGAACATCTGCACGGGGCCAAAAGCAGGGTTTTGAAATTCAAGATTATCATCTCCATGAAGTATCAGAGACATATGAAGATACAAATATAAAAGAAAAGAGAATATATGCAAAATAGCTTCTGTTAAACTGTTCAGCAAACAATAGACCCTGTTCTCCAGATGTCTCTGAACATTTGCCATAATTTACACTTTGTGGTTTTACTTTCACAGATGTGGGGAAGAGGAATCTGCTGAAGCACTTCTTTCTACTTCCTATTATTTAAGAATTTGGTGAACAATAATGAAGAGGGCTCAGTTAAATCGGTGTTCCATTCATTTGCATGAAGAGACATTGCTTGCCAGTGATAGTCAAAAATAAAATAGTCTTTCAAAATGCCTTGGTTTTAAGCAGTGTTTTTTAGAACAGTTCTCTAAGCACAGTTTACTGAGGAGTGTTAGGAGAGACTTCTTTTGCCTTTTTTATTGACTGTGAAAGGGCAGGAGAATTTAGATAACAAAATTTTAACCGTAACAAGTGAGGATGAAAGAGGAAATTGGAAAAAAAATATTTATTGCTTTAGGGCCAGTTATGTCCTAACTTTTCCATATTAGCATATAAACTTTCTGTATATTTTGGGACTAAAACTATACAACTACTTTTTTTTTTTTTCCAGATAGCAGCAGGATGTGTATTTTTAAAACATATCTGTTGGAAAACACTCTCCGTAAAAAAAACACAAATGCAACTCCTGTTATTACCAGTAAGTCAGCAGTTGGAATAACAGAAAAAGTTTAAAATAGAACATGATTGGACTGAATATAAAATCTGCCACCTTCACTCTGACTACAAAGCACCATGCTAGAACATCACTCATGGGAGAATGTAGCACTGAAGTAGAAAAAGGAGACCAGGATCACATCAGTACATGACTGACTTAAACCACATGCTCATAGTACTAAAGAGCAAAGTGACAAATATAACCAATTTTTTCCCATATATATTGACTATGCAATGCTTATAAAATCCATTTGAACCAAAACCTACAATGAATGTATGATAATCTCACTACAGACTTGTGTCCGATACCTGTCTGCCAATACAAATTACTGACATGAAAAACCCTGTAAGTTAGAAGAAACTACCTGAGGTTCCTCTCAGTCCTTGTAAATAAGAATGCAGTTTTTTAGAGAAGACAAAATAGTGATGGCAGGTGAGATGGGGAATCCCTAGGCAACTGGGAAATATGTTACTGCACAGTGCATAAATCAAGAGGGGATACACAGAGGAAACTGAACCTATGGTAGTAAGAGCACTGCAAAATGCTTCCTCATAAGGCACCTCTCCCTAGAAAATGAAAGGGACACAAACAGAGGAATTACCTTAAATGTTCAACATCCACTAAACTATTGGCTTTCGGGGTGTAGGCAACCTCAACAGAATGAGGTATATATTAAGTCAAATGTAAGCAACTATCACCACTGATAGCTATGTAGGTTTTCTTCTTTTTCATTTCATTTAATTTAAGCAGGTCTATATTCAGCTAATTCCTGAGTATCCCTTCTTTCAGTGCTTTAAAACATAATAGCGCCAAGACTGTGCAGCAGAGAAGCCAGAGCTATTACTGGCTAAAGAAATTTGTAAGGGAATTATTATACTATATACGTTATGGGGCTACCTTTCTCTTTACAAATTAACAATATTGCTACTTTCTACTTACAATGTCACCTTTTTTAAAAAGATGTCACAGAATCAGACAATGGGATTGGGAGCGACCTCTGGAGGTCATCTCATCCAATCCTTCTGCTCAAGCAAGGCGACCTAGAGCAGGCTGCCCAGGACCATGTCCAGACAGCTTCTGAATATCTCCAAAGATAGTGTCAACCACATAATATGAACAGTATGTCAGAGCAGATTTCATCTCACCTAAATCAGCCTTGAACACACTTCAGTCGTGATAGAATTCTATTCTATTCTATTCTATTCTATTCTATTCTATTCTATTCTATTCTATTCTAATTCTATTAAGTGATACTGAGCAACCATACGATTCAATTAATATTCAGAGCTGATGCATTTGGTGCTACTTCTGTTCACAGAATCACAGAATCATTAAGGTTGGAAAAGACCTTTAAGATCATCAACCCAACACCACCATGCCAACTAAAGCATGTCCCTCTATTCTATTCTATTCTATTCTATTCTATTACTTCAGTCGTGATAGAATTCTATTCTATTCTATTCTATTCTATTCTATTCTATTCTATTCTATTCTATTCTATTCTATTCTATTCTATTCTATTCTATTCTATTCTAATTCTATTAAGTGATACTGAGCAACCATACGATTCAATTAATATTCAGAGCTGATGCATTTGGTGCTACTTCTGTTCACAGAATCACAGAATCATTAAGGTTGGAAAAGACCTTTAAGATCATCAACCCAACACCACCATGCCAACTAAAGCATGTCCCATGTTGTATTATCCGTAGAATCTATACTAAGCCTAAGATTCCTTTAACCAGAAACAGATACCTTTCTGGCAAACATTACCCTGACATTCCTCCTTTTACAGAAGGCGAGAAGCCAAGATTTTTAAGTGTTTTGTGTTTCACTCCCACATATATACCTTTAAAAATTGAAGCTAACTTTATTGTGTCATGTTTTTCCCACAACTCTTTCATACTAAGCAGATTTTCTTTCTCCCTCAGGTCTAAGTAAATCCTTCTAGAAAGTCAAGAAGACACTCATGAATCTCAAATTATTCTTCTACATTTCTGTCAAAAGGATGCCCTCCAGATCATCCAGTAAGTGCTTCTGCATAGTTTGATTTTTAGTGTTGCATGTATGATAGGTTTGGATATAAAAAATTTCCATCACTATGACTCTTCTAGGGACAGTTTACCCTTCAGAAAACAAGTAATAGATAGAAAGCTAATACTCTCCAGACTATAGTGACATAGCTGGGAATTAACTCAAACAGAATAGAACAACATGACTATTTTAAGTTAAAAACAAGACAAGTCAGAAAAACATTGCAAAGCAAGTAAAATAAATCACACTCAACAGAGGGTAACAAAGTACTGAAGCAGAACCTGAGCATCTGAAGAAAAGATTCATTCTGCTGTAGCTGAAAGATATGGCTGGTTTGTCACATACAGCTGTAGTGCTCTATAAGACAAAGAAACCAAAAGAATTGCTAGCTTGTCAATGGAGGAGGAAAATATGACGATGAGCAGCTCCCTATCCTTCACCTTAAATATTAGTAGGAATTGTATCCTTCTCTATTAAGCAATAAGCTGACAAATCTGAGAGAAAAAGCTCTTCAGAAACAGCCAAACAAATCATTCCACCAGGAAAGGGAAGAAAATAGAAACGTGTCCTGATGCAGACAGAAAAAGAAACCAGTGAAGAAGTAAGACGGGCAGTTAGTGCACCCAATATATTGTAGCTGGAGTGTAAAAGTTTCAGTGATGAGGGCATTCTAAGAACCTAACTAGACATAAATGAGTGGTTTGTGCAATTAGTTTGGCTTATACTGCCAGCTGACAGACATTATTAAATGTAAGTCTCTCCAAATCCAAGAATAATAAACATTCTTTAGTAGGAGTACGAGTTTCAGGACTTTACCTGCACTGCGGTTTATTTCCACCATTCATAACAAAAAACAGGGGCCATCACATAGAGCAAGAGACAGCCACCAAGACAGATCTTTAGCAGCAAACATGGGGATTTGATTTTTTTTATACCTATATATATATAGGAAGATATATAAATACAGATAATAAACCAATTTGCCTCCAAACATCTAAATGAACTTCAACAATCATTAAAATGCTCATGGATTATTGTAACTTCAGAAGAGAAACATGATGAGAAATAACGAAGTAAAATAGTAAGGGATGTTAAATAGTTTTCTGTACTGATAATTGAGGCCAGTTAACTACTACACTGAAGTAGAACTACAGCTTCCTGTGAACACAGATTACTGTAAACACCCTACCTCCACTCAGGCCTGAGAGAATGACTTCAATTCAAGATATTGAAACCCATCTGAGGCCAACATTCATTTCTAGAAGGCCAAAATATTGTACAAATGTTGTATCTTCAAAACATTTTCTTTTTGGAAGGGAGCAACAAAGAGGAATGGGCAGCTTATCACCATGTATAGTAAAGGTGAGGGGCAGGCAGTATTGTGCTTTACATCTGTTTCAGCACATATAAGCTTTTCACATCTTGTCACTCATAGGAGCAGCCTAATCACTGTGTTCAAACTGCAAAGGAAATAGTCTTTGCAATCCTTCAGGAAGTACAGAGAAAATAGAGAAAAATACACAAAATAACTGTTTTGCATTTGCTAAACAGCATGTTTGGAGTAGGTCTTGGGAACAACAGAATGCACCAGGCAGCAGCATAGACACAATCACTAGGGCTGTAAGTGGGACCTGCACAGTGCAGCAGCCCATCACAGGCCTTTCACACCCTCTGAAGACCTAGAACTGATGGGACAAAACGAACCTGGACAAACACTGTGTTCAAGTAATCTATGTGACACTCCTGGGCAACCAAACTACTGATCTCAAATCATCACGAGGCCAGAGGTGGAATTGAGTTGTGTGTACAAGAGCTACATTTCAGAGGTTTTATTGGGATGGTAGGAAAGCATACAGCTCCTCACCAGCTGCCTGCTACATATTCTTCCTCTTGAATATAAGGGATTTACCAGTAGGTGAGCGTTGTAGACTCACACAAAGGCAAAGGACAGCCAGAGTTTGAAGTTGCACGGAGCACTTGACTGCACAAAGAGAGAGAGCTTCCAGTGTGCTGTCAAGGACACAGGCAGGACTAGTCACTCTCAGGAAAACACTAGACTCTGAAGAAAAAGGGAATTGCTTCCCAGTGAAGAGCAGTATCTCAGTATCAAAGCAGTACTTTGAGATCTTTCTCCACCAAAACCAGTAAAACCTTTACAGAGTCACTGTGGGAAAAGGTCTTCCACTACTGTCTTCAGGTCATGGACAGAAGCAGGAGGGTATTTAACGAATATCCTCTAACTGTTTAGTCACTCTTTTTTTGTTACCACTGATTCCCTGTTTTCTTTTTTTTTTAATCCTAGCTAGTGCATGTCCTTCTATTCTATCCCAGATTTTTTTCCTGGATACATTACAAGAATGAATGCAAAAATAGGTTACTCCAAAAATATTAAGATCCGTACTTTCGAGAGATTCATCAAAGAACAAAATCTAGTCCAAACATATATGGGTCATGTAAACTTTTAGCCCATTTATAGAACTGAATATGAATGTCTCTCTATTCTTTTATGTAAATATTTCTGACATCCCAGATCTTGCCTCAGGTTTCTTCAATGAATAAGTATAAAAGTAAGTATAAGAGAAAGCAGCAGAATAAATTTTCCATGTTTTCAATAACTATCTAACATTATTACCTTCACAAATTAAGAATTTTATAAATATTATGAAATACCCTCCTTGTTACAACAGAATAAGTACACCTATAGTAAGCTCTGTTTATAAAGAACAGCTTCAGAAACAAAGACAATAGATTTTTGTTTTCTATACTGTTTGAATAAAATAAAAATAGATGACTTAAAGCATATGAAATAAAAAGAAGCACCGAAATGTTGTTCTGAAAGATCGCTAATGAGCAAACCATCCCAAATTCCACTTCTTTGACTTCACCACAATCATGAAATTAATTCCTCTGGAATGTAAATAGGTTTATCTTCTGTTCAGCTACCAACAAAATTAAGTCAGCCTTCACCTTCACCTGACCTTTGCAAAAAATGGAATCACAGTGATACACATTCCCCTGGACTGCTCACAGCTTCTAAAACTTCTCATTCTTTTTGTGGTATACCTCATGGTAAAACAGCAATGCGCTATTTGTTAAAAACCCAGCATGGCATTTCCCTGATTAACTTTTGTAACTTGTTTAGCTCCACCAGTTTAACAAATTGTGTATTGCAGCTTTTCAATGTGTTATAATACAAAAATATTGCTCAAATTCTATCCCACACCTCAGGATGCTAATAGTGGTTACAGAGAAATGCACCACTTTATTACTGGTTAGAAGAAGAAATCCCACAATTGCTCTTCATACAAACAGTGCATCTGTAAGAAATCTGATACCTGAAAACAATCATAGAATAGTTTGGGTTGAAAGGGACCTTTAAAGGCCATCTAGTCCAACACCCCTGCCCTTGCAGGGACATCTTCAACTATATCAGGTTGCTCAGAGCCCCGTCCAGCCTTACCTTGAATGTCATCAGGGAGGGGGCATCTGCCACCCCTCTGGGCAACCTGTGCCAGGGTTTCACCACCCTCCTTGTGAAAAATGTCTTCCTTAGATCTAGTCTAAATCTACCCTCTTTTAGTTTAAAACCATTACCCCTTGTCCTATTGCTACAGGCCCTGCTAAAATGTTTGTCCCTATCTTTCTTCTAAGCCCCCTTGAAGTACTGGAAGGCTGCAAGAAGGTGTCCCCAGAGCCTTCTCTTCTCCAGGCTGAATAACCCCCACTCTTGCAGCCTGTCCTCAGAGGAGAGGTGTTCCACCCCTCCTATCGTTTTTATAGCCCTCCTCTGGACCTGCCCCAACAAGTCCATGTCTTTCCTGAAGACACTTCAGATTAGACATTCCAGTCTAACAAAACCTCAGGGGAGTTTTTGTAACATTGTACTTCAGCTAATGAATTTCAAATTAAATGGAAGAAAAACACAGCCATAATGATCTTGAGGTAACTATGCATTATACGGTAAGTAGAAAGATGTCAATAAATTGCAGCTAAATCTTGCCCCAATTTATCCATTTGGTACCAAACACCTATTGATTTCAAAGTTTTGCATCTCAAACCTGAGGAATTTCTAGAGGAAGAAGGGACAAGCAGGGGCAGGAGGCTCTTTCCCCCATGCTCTGATTTGAGCAGCAAGAGAGAGCCTGCATCATCAATATATTACGATATCCATACCATGGATCATATACATTATGATCAGCTTGAGACTCAGCTCTACTAATATAGAAATATGTAGTGTTCATGAATGCTTTTGAGCTAGTTGACCAGTCTCCCTGTGCTGGTGAGAGAAACAAGTATTTCTAAAGTGTAGTTCCCCTCATACTAACAGTCGGTGAAATCACTCCCTAGAAGTGTTTATTTCTCTCCACTGATCATAGATGTTGAGGTTAAATCAGGTGTCCCTGATGTCTGACATTAGATGATGTGATTCTCACCCTTACCATCTTAACTGTTGCTTTGAGATCCCAAATATCTGTCTGTACCCTGAAAATAAAATTTTCATAATTCTGAAGTTTTCATTTAAAGATCTATTTCAAACAGCTAATTATCTGTTCTCCATTTTCATTAAATTGAACAGCCCTATGTTTTCCATTTTTAATTCAGTTCTTCTGTCTAGCCAGAAAATCATGCCACAGCTAGTGAAGATTACAGAGACCTACCAACTAAGGGTCAACAGAGATATGTACCCTGGGAATAAATGCACTTAGCTAAGCTAATAATGTTTTTCTCCAAGTTTCAACTCAACTTTTCTACTTGAACTTAAGCTTGATGTAAACTAACTCTGTGGTCATGCTTATATCAGCTGAAGCCAGTATAAACAAGGAAGGGCATAGCACAAAATACCAAAACCTCTTGAAAGCATCTTGGTTATCTCAGGAAAGTTTAATAAGTCTGATCCAAGCCTTATTTACATCAGATCTTTATAAGGAACACTACATCATACTCAGTGTATGCGAAAACAAACTAAAAAAAAAAGAATGAAAAAAAAGAATAAAAAAAAAAGCCAGAAAATAATTAAACTCAGATAGACATGTTGGTAGCACAGACTTATCATGGTATATTAGTTAGCTACATTTGTATGTGTATGGCCCAGTACACTATATAGTACATGTTATACTACTGTACTATCCAGTGTAGAATGAATGAGTGTGACTGGTGAAAGAACAGATTATGTTTATTATACCTGTATTTGAATAAGACTTTATTAGGTTAATTCTAAAAAGAAAAAAACAAAAAATAACATATATTTTTATATCTTCTGCTCACATATCCTAATGACAAATATTAAAAGCACATGGGATGGAAAGCTTCGTTCTGTGGTAATCCACTGAAGAGTTTGCCTACTCTGGCATTCACTAAAAAAGCTGCCTCCTGGATTTGAAAGACATTTGTGCCACAAATGGAGGATTTCCACCAAGCAAGGCTGTAGAGACTGATGCATCACTCCACTCCTTGCTGGTATCGTTACCAACCGCCAGTATGATCTACTTAGCACCAAACTGTAGTTATTATTACAATTCCTTTGTCCAGACACACCTATGTTGTGCAGCAGAATCTGTGGGAAAGGTTAAAAAGAACAGTTCCCTTTCTTGTTTTGTAGGTGCTACTGTGGAACAATATCTGGACAAGCTTGAGGAACGGGCCCGTGTGAACTTCATGAGGTTCAACAAGGCCAAGTGCAGGGTCCTGCACCTTTGTCAAGGCAACCCCCAGTATCAGTACAGGCTGGAGGATGAAAGGATAGAGAGCAGCCCTGCTGAGAAAGATTTGGGGATACTGGTGGATGAAAAGCTGGACATGAGCCGGCAATGTGCGCTTGTAGCCCAGAAGGTCAACCATCTCCTGGGCTGCATCCAAAGCAGCGTGGCCAGCAGGTTGAAGGAGGGGATTCTGTCCCTCTACTGTGCTCTGGTGAGACCCCACCTGGAGTCCTGCATCCAGCTCTGGAGCCCTCAGCACAGGAAAGACATGGACCTGTTGGAGCAGGTCCAGAGGAGGGCCACCAAAATGCTCAGAGGGCTGAACAGCTCTGCTGTGAGGACAGGCTGCAAGAGTTGGGGTTGTTCAGCCTGGAGAAGAGAAGGTTCTGGGGACACCTTCTTGCAGCCTTCCAGTACTTCAAGGGAGCTTAGAAGAAAGATGGGGACAGACATTTTAGCAGGGCCTGTAGCAATAGGACAAGGGGTAATGGTTTTAAACTAAAAGGGGGTAGATTTAGAATAGATCTAAGGAAGACATTTTTCACAATGTGAATTAAAGGGGTGGTGAAACCCTGGCACAGGTTGCCCAGAGGGGTGGCAGATGCCCCCTCCCTGGTGACATTCAAGGTAAGGCTGGACAGGGCTCTGAGTAACCTGGTCTAGCTGAAGATGTCCCTGCAAGGGCAGGGGTGTTGGACTAGATGACCTAGGTCCCTTCCAACCCAAACTATTCCATGATTCTATGATCTCTTTTCTGTTGCCAGACATGTCAAATACTTTATGCAGAGCATGACATCCATTTGACAAGAGTTTCAGGTTTTACCACTGCTGCACCTCCATCTCAAAGACCAGTAGCTGCCTGTCACAGCCACTCTCCTGCCCCAGGACTGAGCACACTGTGTGCAGCTGGCTGGCCTCTCCCAGTTGTACTTTTGCCTGGTGCTACATACGGACAAGGACCTGCACCAGGCACATCGCTCAGTGTGGTCCTACGCTCACAGAAGGCCCACTGACAGGCACAGTCCCGATCTAAAACTTTATGCTTGAAGCCCTCTCCACTCTATGACAAGACGTGCACATGTCATGGACTTTATGGGTAGGATTTTCCCCACTCTAATCAGGCAATGTAGCATGCAGGAGCTGACATACTGGCACACTACATAATTGAGACAAAGTTTGGCCTTTCCTCACCTTAAATAGTGTTAGGATTTATTAGTCTAGTACAACTGAAAAGGACTAAGTTTTCTCAATGTAAGGATTGTTTTGTCTATTTAATACAGGTCAGAAACATTAAATTTTTTAGAAACTTAAAACATCTACAAACAAGACTTGCAGATAAGTAGAATTTGACTTTTTAATAAAGATTCTTGTGACATTTAAAGACTAAATTTGCCCTCATTTGTAAAGGTGAATCAACGAGAGCTGTATGTCTGCAGAGAATTGGTCAGAATTGGGCCATTAGTAGTATAACAAGCCTTTGGGCTACAGGCATTGTCTGCAGAACTGAGGCATTTGAAAACTAGTTTCTCATGGATATTTTCTCTCATTATGAAGCCATCATAGCAACTGGTAAACTGAATAGGCTTTGTTAAAAAAAGTCCCAAGGGCCACAGTACTCTTGGTAGAGATATACTGAGGCTGCAAATTTTGGATCTGAGACTGGATTTCAAGCACACTAAAGTTCATGAATAATTGGTTCCAGGAGGTAGTCCCATTCTAAACATGGGGAACATTTGCAAAATTCCTAACTGGAAATGAGTGTTGAACATCATCAGGGTTTGAAGTTATGCATCTCCAGGGTTTTAACTGAGACCCATCTGTAGCTGTAAGTCAAGGCTGGATACAAATGGAGGAACTGCAGAAGAAACCTTACATTGTGCGAGTGCATTGCACTCACAATGCCTTTGTCATCTGTCCCATTTTTAATATTACTAAAATTTCCAGAGATCATTTTAAGCATATATACACTGCTAGTCTCAGTTAATAAGCCAGCAGCTACTAATACGCTGTTACAAAAACAATATTCAAATATCATATCTTATCTCCCAGCCTTATAGTGACACCATTAAAAGTTCTATGAGGCATTTTTATTACTACTTGAAAACAAAAAGATTTATTGTGGTGCAGTAATACTTACCTGTTTCCACGTTATCTGCATGGTTTATTAGCATTCGCACCTCTCCGTAGTTCCCAAAAGACTACATAATGCCATCTAGTGGTATAGGGCTTCAGTTCTTTTTAAAACTGCTAAATTTAGATTAAAGTTTGTCTCTTAGGATGTCTAATTGTCTGACTTGTGACCAAAATCATCACAATTATGACTTCATTGTTTAAAATAAACTGATCTTCTAAACGTAAAGATTTCAAAGTTTATTATTATCCATTTAGATTTCCAAGTGTGTTATTATCCATTTATAATAGGCACAATAACTAACCAGTTATTTAGAGTCTCAGGGCAAATATATAGCACCCATTCTCATGACTGATGCAAATATATTTCAGCTATTAGCAAAAGAAAACACAAGGTACACAGCAAAAAATTAATAATAATGTGAGTATGTATTTATAACTCTTCACATTTAACATATATGCTCCACCTGTGGCCACATTGCTCTCCTTTACCCACTTCCAGAGTGCCTACTGGGAGTAGACCCTGGCCTGTGCTAACCTGAACGTTTCCCAGGCACTGTCTAGGAAATAGTCTGCTGGAGGAAGAAATGGCTTTTTAGAGTATTCAGACTGGAAAGGAAATAAATGGTTTATTACTATTCCAGCAGCTTTATGCCAAACTTCTCAGGCCTACAGCATGGTTACCCACAGTGTTAAACCAAAGTTCCTGTTTCAGAGACTTGACTCAGAATTGACATTTAGGCACTTCGAGCATTGCATGTGCATTTCCTGTTTTCTTTCCAAGGTAAAACTACTTGCAAGTAAACATTCTCTCATAGCTCATGTATACTAATAAGGTCCTGAATACACGAGTTACAACTATCTCTTGTCCATTCTTAAGAAGTTGTCAACACTTTTGGTCTTAGATCATGATATAAAAGTAGGTGGATAAAATGAACCATATGTATTTCTCGTAAAAATAATCCAGAAACTCCTCTCCCTTTTTCACTTGCACCCTGTGGTCCCCAAAGAGATCACAGAGGGACCAGCTTTGATGCTTTGTTACATGATGTTTCCTGAGCAGCCCATTTCAGTCTAAACTTTTGTTTTATAATGGTGTGTTTCTAGGCATTTTCACTGTAAAACTGAGTAACATGTAAAGCACATGGTACCCTTTTCAGTTTGTTAATGACTTTTTTAAAACACTATAGTTCCCACTCGTTTATGTGCCCTCTGCAGAGAGAAGAAAATGTAGAAATGTATAATGTTTTGCCATAAGATCAGTAAAACAGTGATAAAAATAAATACCTTCCTAAAAAGTAGAAGCTAAATTATTTTTTCTAACTGTAACAAACTTACTAAAAATCTTACCATCATACTCCTTACATATATGCATATACTGGAAATGTATATACCAGTATATATCAACAAAAAATCTAACTCCAACAACATAACCTTTAGCAACAGTATAAATTTTAGCAGGTGTTTATTAAATTACTTCATACTGTGTTCAGTATGGGATCAATATTTGAAAAGATATTAAACAATAGAATCAATTTATCCACTGAATTAAGCTTCAAAATTAATTTTCCAACATTTTTATTCTAGGTGCACTATGACATAAAACTAAATTAAAAAAAACGCTTTCTTACCACCACCTTTGTCACTGTTTTCCAAAACTTTCTGGGCATTATACTTTGTTACTGAATTCAAAATCAGAGAGAAAAGATCAGACACATCCTGAATGATGTCTTAAACTGCATAGAGAGTAAGAAGTCCATTCACGTCCAGAAAGATTTCTTAGAGGGCTCAGCTGAAAATTGCAAACACAGTATGCTAAATGTTTGCCATCTGGTCTGTATCACTGGTTAGATTCTAGAAAATGTCTTAGAGTACTTTGATTCTGTTTAAGTGTGGGATGTACTGTCCGCAACAACATTATGCATATTTTTCCCTTACATAATGTCCTGGATACAATGAAAAAGGTCAGTACACACCAGATTTACCAGTAGGAGTAATGGCAGCATGGAATAAATATTTGGCATAATAAATACATTTCTGTTTCTCTCATTAACTATTACCATGGGACACTTAAAAACGCAAAAAGTATACATAATAATTATAGAAATTTAAATAATACTGTTTTGATGTAGAAAAAGGCAAAGGCAAGTTGACATCTTGTTCTTTTAAAAATAGAGCACAAATTGCAACAACAAGGCTATTTAATGCCTTTCTTCTGATCTTAGAACAATCACTACTCTGTACTTCATCCCATGTACATATGACCTGCAGACCGAGAAGATATCGAAGGCACTTTCTTATTTGTAACAAATCCTGACATCTGAAGAGGCATTCATATATATATATATATATGAAGATATATAATCCCATTTAAATAATTTGTGTTTGTATTTGGCATCAGAATTTAAGATGTCAAATATTTTAGTCAAATTCCATTTCCTTGGACAGCTTTTATCACTACACATGTATATTTATACACAAATATATATGTAGACATATACATAGCATGCAAAACTACTAGCTAGATTTTATTTCCCATAGTTTTCTCATACCTTAAATATCTGAGCTGAAATTTTCCACCTGTGATCTCACTTTCAGGCTCATGTTATTTTTATTTGGTTTGAGACATTTTATTTCAGAAAGAAATTCTTGCCATCTTCTAGTAAAGATTGATTGCTACTCTGCTAAAATTAAAGTTCTTTTTTTTTTCTTGTCTTACATAAAAGACCTGATACTTCTGAATGTGGATTTCCTTTACAGTGTAAAGCCACCATTTGTTATCAAATTATAACTATCTGAATTATCTTATTTTGCCCATACTTAAGAAGCAAGTGCTTAAAACTTTGCCTGCTTGTTAGAGTTTCGCAGATGGAAGATTCTGTCTGTATAGACTAGCTTCCCTGTTGGAGTCTAGAAAATAGACAGTATTTTGGTGAAATCAATCCCTGCAATTCAGTTTGGCTTGCTTTCATATTGTCATCTGTCTTCCTTTTATTTTCTTTTTGCCAGGTGACACTGTCAACATTTCTGTTACATATGGTTAGAAGTGGAAGAGACTTTTATCTTCCTCCTGTTAGCAGCTTCTTAACATATTGATTTATTATTTATATATTTATTTTCCTAGAATCATAGGTTTTAAAGATGATGCATTCTTTAGTACCTAAATATGTTCTAAAAATAATTGCTCAAACAAAGTACTACAGTGCATGTTCAGTCTAAAACTTCTCAGCACGAGAAATACTCTCATGCTACAACAGAATTTAGCAAGCATTTTAACAGAAATACAATTTTTCCCTCTTTACAGCATGCAGTAATTTCAATTGATTTATTAGTAGTTTCTCTGGTATACAAAGCAAATTTTTGTTATTTATTTTCCACATCAAAATTCAGGGGACCCTTTAATAGCTCATTGGAGTCAGACACTAGCTTGTGCTAAGTGTTTAAGGTCTTGAGCACAGCTTTATCTTGAAAAATCTGTAAGCTGGAGCACTATTCCTCTTTCAGTATACATGTAAACATAGTGAAGCCCAAACATAACAAAATAATTTTGAATGCTGTTACCTTGAATTCAGTAAATATGAAAAGAGGAAACTTAAAATGTTACTCCTCAGCAGACAATTAAAAGCTAAAAATGAGTAGAATTCACAATGGAAAGAAAAAGGAAATGAGGAATATTCAAGTTAAAAGTGGTTTACATCCTTCAGCCGAGCACACAATTGAGTTATGCTTGTAGCAAATAAACAAAGGGATGCAGTTTGAGGTAGTAATATACTGTTTGAAAAGTAATGGGTAAAAGAGATAATAAAGGCTCGTTTTTTTAAGAAAGGGGTTTATTTATGGAACTAAATTTCTACTGTTTTAATTTACATTCATAAATAAATTTTATTTTTAAAGGGTGCCACACACTATTATCAGATTACCAGAAACTGTGAAAGAGTTAGAAGTTTTGGAAACAAGCTTTAATGAATCAGATCTTTCCCATTTGCATTTTTAAGTTATAAAAGTTACAAAAGTGGCAACAGTTAATCATTTGCAGTGGTTGAATGAACACTATGTGAGTAGTGTGATAAGTAGAATGGAAAATCCATTACACTATATTGTTTAATTTGACTTCTTGCATTAAGAAGTTACAAAACAATCCCCCTGAAGAAGCATTCATTCTATGATTGAAATATTTAAATAAACCCCTCATCATTCAATATTGATATGAAAATCAAACTGTAGGTAACAATGTATTTCAAGATTTCTCAAATGATCAGTCTGAACACGTCTTCTCTTGTAGATTACTTCTGCTGATTGCTGGAAAAAAATTATAAACTTCAACAGTACTAATCTGCCCCCTTGTGACAGACTAAGAAAAACTGTTAGATCAATAAAATCCTGGTGTTTTTAAATTTAAAAAATGAATTAAGAGTTCAGTAACTGTGTGGTACTTTATCCCCAGCCGGCAACCAAGCACCATGCAGCCACTCACTTGTCTCCCCTCCCCAGGTGGGATGGGGGAAAGAATCATAAAAAAAAACATCACAGGTTGAGATAAAAACAGTTTAACAGGACAGCAAAGAAAAAGGAAATAATAATAATAACAACAACAACAACAAGATGATGACAAGGAAGAAGGAGAGGAGGAAGGAGAGGAAGGGAAGGAGGAGGAAGAGCAAGAAGAGGAGGAAGAGGAGGAAGAGCAAGAGGAAGAAGAGGAAGAATAGAATATACAAAACTAAGTGATGCACAACGTAACAATTGCTCACCACCAATAGCCCGTCCCTGAGCAGCAATTCCCGCCCCTCCGCCAACTCCAGTTTCTATACTGAGCATAACGTTATATGGTATGGAACATCCCCTTGGCCAGCCTGGGTCAGCTGTCCTGCTGTGCCCCCTCCCAGCTTCTTGTGCAGCTCCTCGCTGGCAGAGTATGGGGAGCTGAGAAGTCCTTGACAGTATAAGCACCACAACTACTCAGCAACAACTAAACACATCAGTGGGTTATCAACATTATTCTTATACTAAATCCAAACCACAGCACTAGACCAGCTATTAGGAAGAAAATTAACTCTGTCCCAGCTGAAACCAGGACAAAGTGAAACTGAAATCAAAGTTGGGCTGGCTGTATCAAAGCTTCTTGATGCTGTTGTGAAAATAAAGTATGACTAAATGCAGTCCACTAAAAGTCCACAACAATGCATTCACTAAATGAGTTCACTAAGTTCATAGAAGAGGTCTGTCATGAAATAGTGCCATATTTCCTAATGTCTTATACCAATTTGGGCTACTTTTGCCCTAATATTGTGGATCCTTGTGTCACAGAGTTCAGTGATATGACAGGGTACTTTATAAGATTTGAAAATTCTTCTGAAGAGTGAAATGTTCATACATACTTTCATAGTTAGTTTAGCCTATTTTTAAGATTAAGACTGTCAAGGAAGGTTCTTTTTGTTGTTGTTTTGTAAACAAAAGTACGTTAATGGCATAATCTGGTCAAGACTAGCTTCATAAAAATGAAATATTTTCAGCTGCAATTCATCTGACTAAAAGTATAGTTCTAAAATTATTATTTGAAAATGTGACTAAATAATTTTCAAGGACACCTGCTCTTTTATTACTGCTTATATGTAGTTTAGAAAGCCAAGACTGCCTAAATATTGACATTTATAGGAGCTGTTCTTCAGCTCACTAATTAGAACACTCCCTCAAAAATTTGAAGAGAGTCATTCTTCAGTTTCAACTTTATAAGGGAATGAAAAACCCAAAGAACATAATCCTTTCATTTACTTCGTAGATGACTTGTGGAAGGACAATGTTCCACTTTACTCTGAAGCATGTACAAGTAGTCTATAAATTTTTATGCTTGCTTAAAATTTTGTGATTATATTCATCAACTGCATAGGTCAGCGCTATAAAACATTGCCATAACAACGTGATGTCATGAGATGAAAAAGTTGTGAAGAAATTTTTTTTCCAAAGGTGACAGAAGAGAGAAGTCCTCACTAAAACTGATTAAAAGTGCGGCTTCCGCAAGTAAAATGACATCTGTGTGAGGCAGGATAACAAAGAATTTGCTCTACGTTCCCTGTGCCCAGAAGATAACACAACAGTTAAGGGAAAATGTCATATAGCTGTTTCCACAGTAAGCGACGAAGCTAAGAAAAAGGGAGAATAATACTGTGGCTGCAATGATTATAGATGCAGACTGTATGAGGTGAAGTTGTCACCTGAATTTCCTGGAGAGGTTAACACATCACTTTTTTAAAGGCCAGCTCACTGGAGAATCCCAGTCATGCCACACCCCAATAACTGTATATCATATCTTTTGCCCAGTACAGGACATCCGCTAATCTTAAATACTCTGAGTGCAAGTTTAAAAATAGCTCTTGTTAGTTGTTACTCACACTGCAGTAACACCAAATTTTGGCTCTTCATATCTAGAAGACTGGACATTCTTTAGGGTTGTCTACTCAATCAGATCACACAGAATAAAGAAGAAGCTACATATATTCACCAATTCCAAGACGTTACTAGATCTTTTCTATTTTACTTATATAACACAGAATCATTAAGGTTGGAAAAGA
>NW_010528325.1:2890-20561 GCF_000687285.1 Phaethon lepturus | reverse complement strand
TAATTACCATATTTTTTCCTTTGCGGATCTACATAAAAATGAGCTGATACTTGAAACGTTGCAGGAATTCTTTTATAGCTGGAATGTTTCTAACATGCTTTGTTCAAAGTGTGTTCAATGACAGTTGTGATAAGACTTCTGAGCGTAGAATGATGTAATGTTCATAGCTATAACCCTTATAATAGCTCTCGTTCCATGAGGTGCTTGGACTTTATTTAAGCAGACATCCTGTCTCTAGGTCAGCCTCAAACATTAACAATTTCACATACAGTAATCTGACTGTATAATTGGAACTCTTTAGAAATTTAACTTCATCAAGGCCTTATACTGTTCTGATTTAAGGTCAAAAGCATTTCTCTAGTGACCTTGACCTTTCCTCTAAGACAGAGCTACATATATCTTCTGGATGATCAGAGGTTTTCTTTATTGGCTCAATATGCTGAGCTGTGGAGAAAAATTGCTTCACCAAGGAGAAGGCATTGCTGGCTGTGAAAAACACTGACCTATCAGTTAGGACTTGGAACAAGGAGTGTTAGATCTGTTAGTATTAGATGCTCCAAAGGAAAAGTATCTTGGGTGGATTCACAGTCATCCAGGTATGAGTTTTAGTCCTTGACCAAGAGAGTCTTTAGATTAGGATATGGGCAATTGTCTTAAAGAAGCATTGGCAGGCACTGGACTCACCTCACAGGCACTGGACGGCTACTAGCCATGTGAAGCTTCATTGTTCCTCTCTTACAGTCTGATGTCAAATTTTATTCACATGTACTTTTAGTTAATCTATTTGAATTAAAAGAGAAGTGGGCAGGGACATCTTGCAGTGTTCAAAGCCCCATCCAACCTGACCTTGAATGTTTCCAGAGATGGGGCATCCACAGCTTCTCTAGGCAACCTGTTCCAGTGCCTCACCATCTTAGATATAAGAATTTCTTCCTTATATCTAATCTAAATTTAACCTCTTTCAGTTTAAAGCCATTACACCTTGTCCTATCACTGCATGCCCTTGTAAAAATTCCCTCTCCAGCTTTCTTGTAGGCCCCCTTAAGGTACTGGAAGGTTGCTATAAGGTATTCCCAGAGCCTTCTCTTCTCCAGCCTGATCCCAACTCTCTCAGCCTGTCTTCATAGGAGAGGTGCTCCAGCCCTCTGATATCTTTGTGGCCCTCTTCTGGACTCGATCCAACAGGACTATATCCTTTGTATTTTGGGGGCCACAGAGTAAACCATGACTAGAGATCTATCATCATAAAGTCCCGTTCTCCCAGTCGTAAGTAGTTCACTGGTAGTTAATGGTTATTTTACTTTGTGTTTTGCAGAAAAGCAAGCTCAAGCTAACAGCACCCCACCAAAGAACGGTGCTTTTTTTTTTCTCTGTTTCCTTTAGGTTCCTAAATATCACTGATATTTTAAACGCATGCATACTTATAATACTTCAGAATAGCATGTGCCCATAAAGCAAGTAATTTTTAATTTCAGGCTTACACAAGTTCAGTCTGATCTTTTACTTAAGTTCCCACATTATTAAAATATGCTTACAGAGCACTTCAGGACTGATTACATCATCATTGATCAAAACCTTTCTAGTTAATGAAACAAAATTCTCATAGATCTGTGTAATGTGAAAAGTTGGCACTGCCAAGTCAGGCCAAAGACTTAACCTTGTGTCTTTTATCCAAGAGCACCAGCAGATGTACTTATTAAAAAGTGTAGTAGAACAAATATAAAGTGATACATGCCCCACTGTATCCTTTAACTGCTTGCAATAAATAATCATCATGCTTAATAAACTTGATGCACCTTTTCCCCATTAATTTCCTTTTATTTATATTTTTGAGACTTAAGACACTCTAAACATGTGAAACATATTTTATGTTAAAAGAAATACTCTTTTTAGTTTCTTCTTTTCTCCTATAAATTTCACTGGGTGTGTGCTGGTTCTTGCATTTGAAGAAATACCAATTGTTCCTGATTCAAATTCTCTGTAACCCTCTTGATTTTGCAGACCAGCGTCACATCTCCCTTTTTACTCATTTATTTTTTTCAGGCTATCCCATTTAATCTTAACTTAATCTTTACTTATCCTATACTTCCAATTATCTGCCCTTATCTTTGCCTTTTGCAGTTCCATTCTCTCTCTGTCCTTGGGTAACCTTGGGAGATGGGATAATCAGAATTACATTTTATATTCAAGATGTTGATGCGTTATGGGCTTATATAGAGAAAGAAGGATTTTTTTTTCAGTGTACAGAGAAAGCTACACAGTGGACCCAATTTTCTTCTCACAACTTTATCTTTTCACATTAGAATAAAAGAGAGGAAATTAAATACATGGTAACTATAAAAGTAAGTTCTTACCTAGTTTTTATCAGATCTTCGTTTTTTAAAAGCAGAATTTCTTGTGAAATAGAGCTCAGGGCAGAAAGTTAATGGGAAGTTTGAAAAACAGTCTGGTCTTTTTACTCATAGACAAAATCCATATCATAAACAAAGTAACAGTCACTGACCTGAAGGCACCCACAAAAAAAACACAGACTGAAAAAATGTCTCCATGGGGTCTATGGTAAAAAAGAAGAGCAACATTCAGAAAAAAACTAATTTCTTAGCTAAGGAAATATAAATTAAAGAGAGTAAAATTCATCAGAGGAATAGAACTGATAGTTGCTGCAAATCCAACTTGTATATATTTATATTTGTATACAATTTTATATAATATACTGGTATTATGTATATAATACAACACATATGTAATTATTATGTTATTTTGTATACTATTTATTGTATGTTTACATTATGAATATATGTGTGTTCATGTATGTGCACAACATGTTCTTGGGCAATCTTGACTAGCATACTAGATTCTCATATAAAGCTTTGCTCATAATTTATGTGAAACGTAGCCGTAAAGTTACTCTAATCATCAATAGAGTGGTTTAACCCTCCAGAGTTGACTCTGCAGTTGGCAGCTCCGTTGCTTGCCAGCTGGTGGAAATCTCAGCTGGCAATATCCTTCCTGATTCAGTGTGTACTTTCTCTTCCAGTATGCAGTGTCAAGTTTGGTGCTGGCATTTGAGTTTTCTCTGCTTAGTGTAAGAGGCAAATGAGGTTAAGGATTTCACAGAGGGTTATAACGTTATGCTAGGAATGGTTTTCACTGTTCCCAATGAAAAAATTAGCCACAGCAATCAGAGATGAGTCAAAAGAACCTAGCTTGACTAAATGGTCCCAGAATAAATTTTATAAGACATTAATTCCATGTTTTCATTATTTTTGCTCATGTTTACTTGGATTTTATGCAGAAATTGATCTTGATTGATGCGATAAACTCCATTTCCTTTTTTGCAGTATTTCCATCCACTATTTTCAAAAGCAAGAAAGGAAAGAAGAAATTAAGAAAGAAGAGGAAAGAGGTAAAAGGAAAGACAGAAAGAAGAAAAGAATGATTGATAGTTTAATGGAGTACAACTACAATATTTACCATGAAAACAATTGTTGTATATGTTGCATGCTATAAAACCATGTTAAACATCATGTTCTACTGTAAGTTTAATTTCTGAAGTACTTTATCTTCAGGTTGTCATTGTAAATAAATAACAAAATCCCCCAAATCAATGGATAACATTGATCAGAAGGCTGGTAGTTTGGTTTCAAATCAAGTTCTGAGGTTTTCAACTTGATGCTGGAACACCAAAACCCAAAAGATTTCAATTGTTTTTGGAGATATTTATTCTGTGTTTTCTTGGGCTTTTTTTGTCAAAAAGAAACAACAAAAAAAGAAGATATTAACATAGTAATTTCTTTTTGGGGAAAAAAAAAGAGTCATGTTTTTCTCTCCCTTTTACTCTGTCCTGTCAGTCACATTCACTCCCCAAGCCCTCCTAATCAAATCTTCGTGAAAGCTTAGAGTTTGAAAATGACTTAGTAAATCACTTAAGCATCAATGGAACCAGAAAGCAATAGAATATTCAGAAAAAAAACCCACTTAATTTATTTTATATATGTGCTATTTTTCTCCTTACCTTTCTATTTGTCCTCTGATAAGGAATTAAGCATTGCTGCCACTCCATCTGCAAACTCAGGAGAATACTTGCAATAGACCAGTGACAGGCTGAAAGTATTAACTCTCGTAATACTCAGCTGTGACCTTTATCTCCTGGAAAAAGGAGAGCTTTACCTTTCCAGTGGGACCCAGTACCATCATTGTGAGTGCTGTTCTCCCTGAGCGCTCCCACACCACAGGGGGAAGCTATAATGGGGTACAGGTTAGGGTAGTGAATTACTTTATGAGGCCCATGACATCTAGCTTTAGGTAGCAGGGAAACAGATTTTCCAGGGGAGAGATACAAAAATGTATGAGCATGTAATAATCAAAGCCAGTGCATAAATAGCTTCCCCTGTGCACACACCTCCCTTTTAAAATATGTGGTGTTTGTGAATACATGGGAGCTACACTTTCAAAAGTTAGTGGCAGATGTTTTCAGATGGCCCAAAAAACTTATAGTTTTGTTCCTGGTAAGTAATAGTCAGTCTTTCTTAAACCCGCACGGATCATTAGGTAATGTGGCTAAAAGCACTCCAGGGTCTGAAGCCCAGGCCACAGAAGGGAATGGTATTTATACTCGGGGCCATTGAGGTCTTTGTTGCCTTACCCCAGTAGCTCAGCAGCCACAGGCTTGGGGCAGCCTTTGCAATAAACACAGCAGGAGCCTCAGACTCGCCACCGTGGATTGATATCCTGCCTTCGCAGTCTCTTTAAATAACATGGCTATATCAAACTCAGAAGCTTTCAGTCTTACTGTCAGCTGTTCAGTGTTTGAGCTATTATTGAAGCCTTTCCAGTGCATGTCCAAAATTACACCGGAAGTTTAAAGGCTTTTTAGCAACTTTTTTGTGCATATGTGTATTGGATGTGCATGTCCAGGTTTTGGCAGTGGGGAGGCTGCAGTGATCCCTCCGAGGAGAGGCCAGGGGCTGCCCAGTGCCAGACACAGCTGGTTCCAGCCAGTTCTAGCCAGCTCCAACAGACCCACTGCAGGACAGACCTGAGATCACCAGCCAAGCTGGTGGTGCCTCTATGATAACACATTTAAAAAAAGGCCAAAGCACTAGAAAGCAGAGAGGAAAAGAAGTGTGAGAGACAGAAGAGTGAAAACACCAAAGGCAGAGCAGCAGGAGGGGCAGGAGGTGCTCCAGGCACTGCAGTAGAGATTCCACTCCAGCCTGAAGGAGAAACCACAGTGGAGCAGGTGTTTCCCTGCAGACCATGGAGAAGTCCATGGTGGACCAGATATCTACCCTGCATCCCGTGAAGGACCCCATGCCAAAGCAGGTGGATATTTCCTGACAGAAACCGCAGCCAGTGCAGAGCCCACTCTGGAACAGGTTTATCCAGGACTGCAGCCCATGGGAAGGACTCACACTGGAACAGGGAAAAGTATGAAGAAGAAGAAGGAGCAGCAGAGGGGAACAGTTATGAACTGATCACATCTCCATCTCCTCTGTGCTGCTCGGGATGTGGGGGAGGATGCAGATGAGTTGTGAGTGAAGGAGTGACGTGGAGCCTGAGAAAAAATTGGGGACAGGGGTAAAGTGTTGTTTTAATTTGTCATTATTTTCCACCATGCAGCTCTATTTTAATTGGCAATGAATTACATTAATTTTCCTCAAGTCAAGTCTGTTTTGCCAGGGATGTTAATTGGTTACTAGTCTCCCTGTCTTGACTCATGAACTTTTTTGTCTTATTTTCTCCCCTTGTTCTCTTGAAGAGGAGGAGTGAGAGAAATTATAGAAATAGTTCAACATTTGCAAAACTCTGGGGAGGAGTGGAAACACTTTTTTACATGAAATGATCTGTAGGTTGTGGAAGTTCAAAGTTATTAATTATTGTCAGATGGCCAAGAAGAGGCAGCATGATCCTTTAATCTGTCGGGGATTCAGATTTTTTATCCCGACCTTAGTATTAGGTGTCTCTAATTGTGACTTTGTTTTTTTTCAGATTAGTGGTTGCGGATCTTGAAGATTTTTGTCCTTAGCTTTGTGATAAATAAAATCTTTTATAGATATGATACATGTCACTTTACTGAAGGTCAAGAAACAAATAATATTTTTAAAAATAGCTTTTAATTCTAAAACTTATACCCCTCTACACTAGTGAGAACTATTAACACAAATATCTAAACAATGGGAAGTTAAAACTCAATAATAAAAATTGCTTTCATTGTCTTTTGAGTTTATTCAAACCTTGCCATCATGCCTTTCTCTCTGGCTTTTACCACAAAGTAGGGAAGTTCAGAGCTTTAGGAATATCACTGAGCTTCTAAAAATATGTTATTTGTAAGTAATAACTCCCATTTCCAGTCCCCAGTATTTTTTCCTGATGACATGGATCTGAAACCAGACAAGGAAAACCAGTGGGTCATGTAGAACTACAAAAGACTTTCTGTACATGAGAAGAACATTTGCTGTGGAACAATATTTTGATTCTGTATGATACGTACCAACCCTATGTTCTCTGGGAATCTCTAAATCTGAGTTCCTCCCACTTGATTATTTTCCCCATTGCTGAGAATGGAGTTTTGTTATTGTCTTCGAATTTGGCTAAATATGTCTAGCACAGTGGAAGTTTATAAAACACTCAAGTGAAGGAAAAAGTGTTGGGGTACTATATCCTATTTTGTATTAACTATTCCAGTAAGAAAGATGTTGACCTGTATGTGTGCATTTATATAATTCATCTATACAAATGTGCGTAAACAAAAATGTCCAGATCAGTCAGGTTTCTGTCTACTAGATTCTTCAGTATGTACCATGCTGTTCTTTGTGGAATACACTGCTCTTAACCAGTAGTTTTGATAAAGATTAATTTCTAGGTGAAAGTATTTTTTCTACAGTATTTTCTTTGTGGACGTTATCTATCTAAATAGAAAGGATTTCAGTTTTGCTTACTATTACTGTTTCACGATTTGTATCTTAAATTTTCTAGTATTGGAAACCCACCACAGCATACATTAATCAGGAATAGAGTTTCTGTATTACAATATTTTGCATTTTGTTTTACATTTGAATATACTCCAAAGTCACTCAAAGTATCTCTTTCATTGTCCCTAATTATCTTGTGTTCGTCACATTAATATGTTGTTAAGGAAACCATTGTGTTATCAAAACCCAAGTTCTTTTTATTTCAGTAGTCCTCTATGAAAAAATCTGTTTGGAATGGAAGAGAAATATTAGATTTGAAACAGAAAAAAAGAAAGAATTGTCTTATAACTACCGAAAGTAATTTTGTAAATGTCATGTTTCACTTGCAGAAGTGATTGGATTAGCCTCAGTTTGGTCTTTTATCTCTGTACAGCTGAAATACCCTTTAAATGAACTTTGATTGATAAAAGTGAATTTGATTTATGTTTTGGTAATACTGGAGTAAGACCATACTGCTGTAAAAAGAAGAAAGCAGGAAGCAGTTCAGCTATATCTCTTCTAAGTATTTTTCAAAAGATAAGATAAAAATGCCTGTAAAAGTGCATATTTTACTAGTAAATTGGGTTCAAATGACTGAAATTTTTTATATTTCCCACATGCTTGTCCCTACACATAAATTAAATATAGCAAATCTTTTAGTTAAGAATACATTTCTGAGCCTGGTTTGCACAGTATTGGTATTAAAAAAAGGGGTTAAGAGCTTATTCAGCATGCGGTCACATTTCTATACTATACACCTCTGCAAAGTCTTATAAAATTCTATTACAAGGCAATGAAATTTAATCAGCCAGTCAGTTTTGAGCCAAAGTTTGCACTCCCTATGTTTTAAATCTGTCATACTAATACAAAACAGGCACTGGCTGTTGCAATTTTTGAAATCTTATTTTGATCACATAAATAAGTAAAGCAAAAGACTGCCTTAAGACCGGTTGTTTTTCTTTCTTGTTGTTAAAGCACTCATTTTGCTCTGATCTTCCTTTTCTTTACAGTTCTGCCATTACAACTACATTGAGACTAAAGAAAGATGTGGAAAGGCGCACATGACTTAGTGCTTCAAGGGAAGAATACAGGTTTTTTAGGAGGAGAGGCTGTGAAGGTGAGGAGGGGGAGTTCTTTCTACGGAACAGCTGGAACGCATGGAGCTGTGCCTCCATGATGCCTCCATGAGTCATCATAGAGCTTATGGGTAAAGACTAGTGGGCAGACCAACATGGATGCTGTTGTGGTGAGTATCAGCTATAGACCTCCTGATCAGGAAGAAGTAGATATGGCCTTCTTGAAACAACTGGGCAAAGCCTTACATTCACAGGCCCTGGTCCTTACGGGGGATTTTAACTGCCCTGACATCTGCTAGATGGACAATACAGCAGGACTTGGGTAATTTGGAAGATTTTTAGAAAGTATTGAAGACAACCTCTGGGCACAGGTAACTGAAGAACCAGCAAAGAAAGATGCTCTGCTGGATCTGATACAAACAAGAAAGAACAATTCAGGGATGTGAAAATCAGGGCAGCCTTGGCTGCAGTAACCAGGAGATGATGGAGTTCAGGATCCTAAGAAGAGGGAGGGAGGTAAAAAGAAGGACCACAACCTGGATTTCAGGAGAACAGACTTCAGACTCTTCAAAGATCTGCTTGGGAGTACCCAATGTGATAAAGCCCTGGAGGGAAGAGAGGTCTCAGGCCAGTTAGCTTAACCTTGATTCCTGGGAATTTAATGGAGAAAATTGACCTGGAATGTATTTCCAAATACATGAAGGACAAAAAGGTGATCAGGAGGAGTCAGAATGGATATATAAAGGAGAAATCATGCTTGACCAGCCTCAGTGAGGTGACTGGTTTGATAGAGAAGGGGAAAGCAGTTCATGTTACTTACCTCAACTTTAGCAAAGATTTTGACATACTCTCTCATAACATCCTGATAGAGAAGCTGACAAAGTATGGTTTAGATAAGCGGTGGATTGAAAACTGGCTGAACAACCAGGTCCAGAGTGTTGTGATCAGTGGTGAAGGGCTGAGCTGGAGGCTAGTCACTGGTGGTATACCCCAGGGGTCAATACTAGGGCCGATACTGTTGAAATTTTTCATTAATGACCTGGACAAGGGGATGGAGTGCACCCCTAGCAATTTCACAGGTGATACAGAAATAAGAGAACCGGCTGGTACACCAGGGTGTTGTGCTACCACATAGAGCAGCAAGCTGCTCAACAGGTTGGAGAAACGGGCAGAGAGGAATCTCATAAAGTTCAGCAAGGGGAAATGCAAAGTCCTGCACATGGGGAAAAATAACCCCAGACACCAGTATACACTGAATAGAATAACAGCCATTTGTTGAATAACCGTTGGGACAGTCCCTTTTAGATGAAAATAGTAAAATGTTCACCACTAATGTAAGTGTCTTAACTGCCTCTCTCCATTTTCCTCCTTGGCTCTAAGGTAACAAAGGTCTTTTGTGCATTGTGTACACTAGTGCAGTCTAAGTTCTAAAAGAACTATGGTAAAGATGTTGCCATGTTCAAAGTTGTTCATGCCAAATTTAATAGATACGCTAGGCAAGGATGTCAGATCATCCCAATGGACAACACAAACTGTATAAAATGTGAGACTGACTTCATCCCATTTAGATCAGTGTTTACTTGCTGATGTCTAATTGCAATATATATTTTTAACACAATGCCAGAAGCAAGATTTTACTTGATAATGATTTTCTACATACTTGGTCAGGAGGAGAGAGAAAGAGCCAGCTACAGAGTTCCACACAGGTAGAGGAACTTATGGACCTCCTTTCTTCCTCCTTTCCGTGTCCTCTAAGGCTCTTACTTAGCCATCTTTCCTATATGCTGTATTAGCAAAAAGGCGTAAGAAGCTATTGACAGTGAGGGATGACAGCAGGTATATTAAGCTTGGAGGTAGGCAGCAGAGCTAGGCTCAAAGGTATAGCAAGTGGCTTTGGAAGCAGTTTTCATTCTAATAGTGGATTTGATTGAACTTAATCAAATTACATCCAGTGCATCCAGTGCATTCCTGTGCAGCATGCATTCCTTAGTTAATTATTCAAGGAAGTCCATACTAAAACAATCAAGCCACCACAAGGAGAAAGCCTGGACTGGAAAAGGCTGATTATTAGTTTCAGCAGCTGTGCAAGACAAGCAAACATCCTTTTTTCTTTCACTTCAGAAATTTTAAATTATGAACTACTCAAGGATGCAGAGAGGGAAGAAACAAGCTAAGAGGAAAAGAAGGAAGAAGGAAGAAAAAGTTTGTGTACTAGAATAGTGAAATTGGAAAGTATGTATTATTGTCTGCTAGGCACAGAAACCTAGGAAACCTGGCAATACAACAGCTGTTCCTAATCTTAGCATTTCTGCTGCTATCCAGACTAAATTTAAAACTGCATGTTATCACACACTAAAGTCCCCACTTATACTTAAAAAATATGTAAATCTGAAGTTGATGCCTCATATCATGCAATAATGTGTGGTCTGGAGGCAGAGGAGATGAAATTGAAATTATTTGCATTCTCAAAATGAATCTTAAATCTAACCTGAATATTATTTGAGTCAAGCACAAAGAGGATTTATTCTTAGATCTGTCAGTTCCCTAGGTCCTATTTTTCAGCCAAGCAAAAATATTCACAGAATACCTATTTTAAAATAAATATCTATTTTTTACTTAAAAGGAACACATCAACTGTTTTGGATATCTATGCTCTTTTAAAGTTATACAGTACTAGTAACCACAGCTCTAGGGAAACAAACAATTATTAGCTGATAACATCTCTCACGTCAGTAATGGTTTAGGAAAAGGAATTTTCATAGCCAAGCAAGCTGTGGTAATCACATATTTATGCTACTACTATTTGATGTTCCTAGTCTTATTTCTGCCTCCATGAGATGTTTCTTAGAGATATGTGGAACTGAAGAACAGCTATTGTTGTCAAAATAAAAATCCTTTAAATTTTTTAACATACATGCTTAACCAGATGCAGTAAGAACACATTTCTTCCCTTGAGAGAAGCATAACTGTCCCAAAGAAATAATCCAAAACCTGCAGCATCATGATATCTCTTTAGATTCACATGGAAGGAAAAAACTCTGACAAGAGATTTCACTGGGAGGTGTTAAGGGTTTCAAAAACAATGCTAATACCTAAAAGAAGAATATGGTGTGGTCTATCCCAGTTCCTGTTTTGCTTGCTTTCTGTGCCTGAGCAGTGGTCCAAAACCTTTGTAAACTCACCTTTACAGCAGCTTTGATCAATATCCTGGTTTAACCAAAGCAGACAACTATAATGTAACTCAAAAATTAACACATATTCAGAAATGGAAGAAAGCCATGATTTAAAACCATTTTCTCTTGGACTTGAAACAGGGCTTCAGAATAAGGTCTCCCCATGTTTCATGTTGGGCCCTAACACCCCAGCTGTGGACTGATAATCATTGCTCTCTGTGGGGTGACCATTTAACCCATTCCAGGACTTAGAATGACCCAGTCAGTGATACATTCTTCCAGAAAGATAATGCCTCCTCAATAATCCTCAATTTCAGCGTGCTTTATTGTAAGATACTGGGTAAAAAGGAATACACTTAAACCCACAAAGTTTTCTAAGAATATAAGAATTGCCCTGATACAGTACAAATTTAAGCCATCTAATATCATGTCTTGTTTTTTTCTCAGTACAAGGTCACGACTGTCAGACTGATATTGGTTTGAACTTTAATGTGTTCTTATTTATTGGTTTCTTTATTTAAATTGCTTTCCAGTAAGGAATGCATAGGGAATGAGAGTTAAATTCTGAACTGTTCTTCCATAATTCAGCTGGTCGACTAGTTAGTAACAGCTTGTAAAAAATGTAGTCTTCAGGAGCCTGACAACAGTTATAATTTATCATAGAATCATAGAATAGTTTGGGTTGGAAGGGACCTTTAAAGTTCATCTCATACAACATCCTTGCAATGAGCAGGGACATCTTCAACTAGATAGGTTGCTCAGAGACTCATCCAACCTGACCTTGAATGTTTCAAGGGATGGGGCAACCACCACCTCTACAGGCAACCTGTTCCAGTGTTTCACCACCCTCTGAAGAGGGTGAAGAATTTTGTCCTTATATCTAGTCTGAATCTACCCTCTTTTAGTTTAAAACCATTACCCTTGTCCTGTCACTACAGATCCTGCTAAAAAGTCTATTCCCATCTTTCTTATAAGTCCTTTTTTTAAGTGCTAGAAGACTGCAAGAAGGTCTCCGGGGAGCCTTCTCTTCTCCGTGCTGAATAACCCCAACTCCCTCAGCCTTTTGTCACAGGAGAAATATTCCATCCCTCTGATCATTTTTGTGGCCAATTATCCTATCTTTTCCATCTTGTGAAGATAATATTGACAGTATAAATTAAAAATTGTTCTTTTTTTTTGTTCTGCACCAGACAGACAGACTGAAATATCAGAGCATGAATCATATCAGTGAGTTTGAAATGTAACTGGCATGGAAAGCACTTTGGTCATTCTCTGAAATGCTCCTGGGTAATTTCCAATTTTTTCACAGGGAGGTGTGTGCCCTTAATATCAGAGACTGATGCAAGTGTCGGTGGTACAAATATCCATCTCTCCTGATATTCAGAACCCACAATGACAAAGCAAATCTTTTTACTCTAGAGGAAATACAGGATTCACATTTGTCACCTGTGTGCTCAAGATGTACAAAATGAATCTACTTCTCTCTGACATTTTGCTGCACCCTGCTTTGAAAACTCTCAGATAGCCTCGGAAATATTTCTGAGACTTTTTTCACATGCTGTTGTCCTCTGTATGTGTGACCCAGTCATGTGCCAAGATATCAGATTTCTCTACTAAAAGCAAACAAAGATTAATATGCAGTAATATTTTTCATTAGCAGTTTCATTAGCAGTCATTTCTACAGAAATAGTACAACAATAATGTATCTGTAGGATGCTCTCTCTCTTACACTGTCTGTTCTTATTTCTTAAATTGAAATAAATGACTGATCTTGTTATGCAAAGGACCATCATGTTCTGCATAATAATGTTGTATTTTAAATAATCATGTATTTTGTATTAGCTACATTTGTTTTGTGTCTGTCATAATATTTTCTCTTTTTCTCATTCCCCAACTGATATTTCCTTAAAAAAAAAAAAATCTCTGTTGAGGATTCTTGAATTTTATAGAAAAATTCACTTAAAGCAAACAGTTAAAAAATAGTTATTATTATTCCCATGATCCACCAGATATTTTGACAGCAGATCAAATTACCAATAAGTGGATTAAATTGAAGTCATTATATGTAAAATAAGAAAGCTGCTTCATAACAGAATAAGAAATAGATAAAATTAAATACATGACAAAGTAATTTCAGAGGCAATTGCTGAATTCTGAAAATAAGCTTTACATAAATATATACAATTATGTGTTACATTTTTATGGGATAGTTAAACAAATATCTATCAAAATATCTTTTCCTCACAATGAATTCTGCAAAAACACTTAGCAAGATTTTTTCATTTATTAATTTCTCTATGAATATTTGATATAAGCCAAACATTCATAAAAAACTCTACAATTTAAATACAATCTTCAGTACTGTGTGTATAATGACCTTTTGTAATACATAAATGCATTGCAATATTGCCTAGTCTGAACATTGCCTTTTGACTGCTTCTTAGAACACCAATGAGGAAAGAATGATTTGGGATTTTCCAAGAATTCCACTTTATCTTTCCAAAAGTGAATTGGCCTCTTGTGTGTATTATATAAATAAGTACCTAATGTAGAAGGGCTAATTTCCAAAGAGAACTCCACCTTTTCACTTGCCTTTCTGATACTGCAAGCAATTATATTTGTAGATAATGGTGGATGTTCTCAAGCACTTAGATGTCTAAATACCAGATTGGGCCCACAAAAGAAGTAATTAGACTCAAATGTACAATAAAATGAGCCCTCGATTAATTACAGATTTAAAAATGCAAACACAAAAGTGGAAATTGAGCTGCAAAATACTATTGAAAATGAGAGAGAAAAAAAATCCTTATATGGTAAAACACATATTCCATTATTTCTGCCTAACCACAATACTTTTATTTAGACATTCCACTTAACAGCAAATAACCGCAAAGCCCTATCCCAAGATTTTTCCAGGAAAATAATAATCCTGCTTGTTATAATAATAAAGCTTAAAACATAAATAGTCTTGGCACTCCCATAGGACCATGCAAGATTCTAACTAGAAACAATTACAATTTTCCCACAGTTCTCAGAAAAGTGGTCAAGAGATTAGATTCAGAAACTACATGTGATATTTTTATTGCCCTGTACCTGTGAAGTTACTGACATTTCTGCAGAGTGGTTGTGAAAACGTTTCTGTTCCAACTCAGTGGTATTTTATTCTTGATTCATATGATTACTAGAAAAAGGATAAATAAGAGAAGCATCAAACCACCATACGTATCTCTCATACGGTTGTTTTCTACCTATAGAGGGACAATAAGTCAGCACCATTTTCTGAGATTGTTAAGGAAATACAGTACCTGAATTAGAATTCTCATACCTATAAGCAAAGCTTATCTCCACATGTTTCTCCTTTCATCTCCAAAAGTTTCTCCTCCATATCACCCACTTTATTCTCAGAATTACCTACTGTATGAGCCAACATATTAATTTGCTTGCCAATGTTTTAGATGTTTCTTCTTCTGTAACCTCTTAGGCAAGGAAATGTTGCAGTTTCTCATTTCTGGAGATGAATTTCCCAGGCTGTTCTATTATTGAATGACCATGGACTTGCCATGTGAGCAGACAGTATTAACTTATTTGAATATCATGCTTTAAGGAAGCTATTATAAACTTGTTTTATAGCATCCTGGTTACCACATTTACTTCCTAGCAACTGAATAATATTTCATAGTGAAGTGAAATCATCATCAGTAGTGGCAACATTCAGACAACAGAAAGCTGATCTGAAGAAAGGTTTAAGATAGCAGTATTAAGCAGACTAAAAGGTTTAGGAGCAGAAGTCACAATGCCTTCCTATTACTTATTTTTGAAAAACCTCCCTTACTTGCTCATGATTTTCCTTTGGCTCAAGGCTTATTTCACTGATTTTCCTCTGATCATTTGCTGAGATTTCCATCCCACTACACCCACCACTTCCTCTATCAGTTTAAAAGTATGATGTGAAAACAGAGAGGAATTTTTCAACAAAAATATTTTTCCATTAAATAGCAATGACATGTCAATTGTAAGTTTTAGTGGCAATATGTCTGTTTTCGCACAAATGTCACTAGAATACTTGACGGGTCCAGATTCAAATCTTAGAGCAGAAACAGAAGAGACAAGACTCATTACTCTAGAAGAGGCAGCAACTTAATAATCAGAGCTAACAAGAATGTATTCATGTGGATGTGGGTGTTAACCTTCTGCACTATTTATCACTGGAAGTTCACGTCAGCAACACGTTTGCCCCTGGCACACCAGCTTGCGGAGAAGGAAAGAAGCCCCCAGCTCCAGCGCTGCATTCCCACCCCTCTTGCGTTACACAGCTGGGGACGCGGGGGCGATTTACTTCTCATGTCTCGGGACTGGCTCCAGAGCCCACAGCTGTGCAGCCCTTCACACTGCAGATGTGGACACCGCTGGTGGAAGCACTCCTTTTAGAGGGGCTTTGAACTTGTGTCTACCGTTTGCCAGAAAAATGGCTTAACCACAGAGCTATTGACTGAGAAGAGGGGAAAAGGAGGAGTGGAGGAGGCAGTCTCATTTGCTTGTTTGTTTTTTGGGATGCCATTGAAAAAAGAAAGAACTTTCTGTGATACTTGAAGTTTGGTTTTGGGTTTTGGTGGGTTTTTTTCATTTGTTTTCTTTTTCCATCATGTAGCATTCCTGTTATCTAGCCAGCTGTAATTCATATGGAAGACATACTGACAACCAGTACTTCCCAGACTCTCAAATCCAAAAAATAACACCTCATGCAGTATAATCCACTGAAAATATATCCCTGAATTTATGAAACATTTACATACTGCCATATTCTCACACTGAACAAGGAATTGCTGTACCAGATTTGGATGATAGATACCATATGTGGAGATCCGTCTACAGCCATCTTAACTTCCTAAAACTATACTGTCTTACCCGCTTGCTCTCTATAGTGAGGTGCAGTTAGTGGATTCAATTGGCAAATGGGTTTCTGTTCACCGTCTGATGGCTGCACTCGATTAGGAGGTTGCCCTAGTGCCTGCAAGAGCAATTTGTAAGGTATATGGACCTTGATCCCAATACAGAAATAAGAAGAACACTTTCCACTGAATTCAACAGGATTTAGATAGAGCATTCATTGCTGACAGAGGATCTGGCACAACAGATTCAAATGGAAATGGAAAGTATGACAGGGCCTGGTTAGAAATATATGAATAGCCTGTGGAAAATACAAAACGCTCCAACTAACTGTGCCAATAAGCCAGATGCTGAAGTTGGAATAAGTTTCATTATTACTAACCAAAAGAAGAAAGGAAAGCAGAGCAATGTCATTGATGCAACAAGGCACTTCAAAAATTCAACACAATTTTCTATTCAAGTGTTTTTCCAAGATGTTTTTATAAATAATCATTGTTATTATTTATATACTGTGAAAATTATTTCCCTTCAGTCTCTTTCACCTGACATAATACTTTAAGGTTGTGTCAGTGCAAGACCAAAGCTTCTCACTTGAAAAACTGTGCTGAAACATGAAGGTTTTGTGCTTCAAGGGCACACTGATGCAGAAGCCTAGTGCAGTACTGATGCTGAGATAAAGGCATTTGCTGAGGTCATCCACCTCGGTACAATGTTATCCTATAAATAGGGAAACATGAATAATTTACTTACGTCTGAAGTAGCTGATAACCTGCAACCATAGATGTAAGTGGGAATATGTCTCTGATGCCATCTGTTGCTGGACATTGACTGCAATTGTTATAAGATAATGGTACTAAAACAAATGTTTTAACTATTTTTTTAAATATATTTTTTAACTGTAAGACCAAACATTTCAACAAAATGTATTTTTTGAGAATTAGCTGGTAAAAGCAACCTTCCTAAGACACTGGGTGTTTTTATGTATGCATGTATGTTTTCTCTGTGGGACATCCATATTACACCATCACTGAAACTTTCATCTTACTAAAAACCTATGAACAATTATTTTTCCAGGGACATAATTTTCAAATCTCAGTAACATCCAAGGAAAAGGTTGAATCTGGTCTTTACTTGGAACAGTGGATGTAAAACATTATTCACAGTCCTTTATGTTTCTAAGTATATAACCATGTATGTATATATTTGTATATACATATATGTGCATAAATGTGTAAATTTATATACATATTAATTATTTAATTATAAATTTAAACCTAATGGAGAGTATAAAGCTGATCTCATACAACTCAAAACAGTACAGATGTACAAGCTCTAGTTATCCAGGATGATGCTCTTGTAATTCACATCAATTTCAGTGCTCCATATTTTATTTCCACATTAAGTGTAGGTCCCAGCAGCACACTGTATAAAGCAGTCTTAGCCATTGTTCCTCCAAGCCAGGGCTAGAGAGTTGTGCACTCTCCAACTACTTTGATATGGTACCTCAAAGGACATCCTATGCTGTAGGAGAGAAAAAGATACAGATTTTGGAGGGAAAGCTAGTACCAGATGGAGGGAAAGA
>NW_010528325.1:0-2861 GCF_000687285.1 Phaethon lepturus | reverse complement strand
AGAAGGAGAAAGAACTATCCATCCCTAAGAACAACTTTTTTTTTTTTTTGCTTTCTAATTTTGGTATGGCAACATTTCATTTACCAATCTTTCTGAGAAGCCTTGAGCTAAGCCTGTGTGAAGTAATGGAACCAAAATAATTTGTTTCAAATATATTTTCACCTTTATGCATGGATTTTTTTGATTAAAATTACTATTTACTGTCCCTGACATAATGGTTATCATTAGAAATGGAACAGTAATATTAGTCTGACTGTGTACAATCCTGTTGTACTAGAAAAGTAGGTACTTTTTTGCAAAAAATCCATTGTTTAAAACTCTAAGAAATATATCCCTTGCAGAGAACAGCTAATTCCTTACTCTTTAGACAAAAGGTAATGGATAGCTAAGAAAGATAAACAGCATCATACAATCAGATCTTTGAAAAAAAATTTTATGCTTAATTTTATGAAGTCCATAACAATGGACAGTTGTTTTGTGGCTGTATCACAAGTGTCTTGCAAAGAGATTTAAAGAACAGAATAAAAGGGTTTTTGGATGTCTGCTTACATGGACTGTAAATCCTTCTAAGATGACATGGAAAAATGCACATTGCTACTTCTCAAGAAATGGAAAATCAAGGACAGCTTCTGTCAGAGAGGGAGAAGAGTCTATAGCTATATATTGTATAAATGAGAATATGCACTGACTAGATCATTCAAGGTCTTATGAGTAAAAACTAATGAAAAACTATATGCTTCCTAGCCCAAGATACTGAAGTATTTTTCTCTCCTGCCCTGTTTTCTTGATTTAAATGATGAGCTTTACCTAGACCAAGCCAATTTTCTGCACAATAGTGAAAAACATTTGTGAGTGTAGAATTGTCTTGGGAAAGCCTGCTGCAGTATTAACAGCTATATTTTTAGCAACTGAAATAACCGAAAGAATTCTTAAACATAGCTAAAATCCTGTCATATGCCCTTTGGCATGCCAACATGAACAATGTATTTCTAGTTTACAGTAGTGCTGAGCCCGATTCTTGGGCTCAAGCCAAAAGTTTTAGGTGTTTTAACTCAATGTGTATTTGTTCATATTGTTGGTTATTGTCTTCTACATCTTGTGTAACAAGTGAAAACCCTGTATATACATTTGCCTAGTCAGAGAGAAATAAATTCAAGATAGAAACGATTGATAAAGGGAAAAACAAATTACTTGGCAGGGGTGCTATCGGTATTTTTCTTATTTTTTATAAGTAGACAGTGTTAAATGGAAATGGAGGGGTAGATATCCTTGGAAAACTGAGGAATGTGACCAAAACACACTTTTTGCCACATGAAATTGGCATGTAACAAACAAGAAAATGTCATAACATGAATGGCTCTTAAAGCAGCGTTTGCTGCCAGCATGTTCTGTGATGTTGAAAGTGTCATGCACTTCAGTGGCGATTCAAGAGGCTGGTGGTCTCAAGGATTTTCAGGCTTCCATAGCTAGGAGAGTGATGGCAGTAAAAGGACAGAAAGACACAATTGTTCTTGGGTGCCATTTTATGCCAAGTTTTCCTGCGGGCATTACCTCCTTGTCTCTTTGTTGTGCTTCTGCAAGCTCCTGCATTCTCATCATAGTGCTGCAATTTTTCTCTAGCTTTCAAGGTGTAGTGCAAGATGTAGGAGATCATCTAATTTGTGAGCTACATGGCCATGGGAACTTTCAGAGCAGGAAAATGCCACAGACAGGAAGCATTTATTTCTCTCCAATTGAAGTCCCACAATGGATTTTGCCTATATTTGTGCACCCAGTAGGAAAATGTGGCCACCAGTACATGAAATAGTACAGATGCAAAGATTCACCTTCTTTATTCCCTCTGAGTTACTTCCTAAATTAACTTTTTTGCAGAACCAATCATACTCCTAGCAAATTGTGGTGGGTTGACCTTGACTAGAGGCCAGGTGTCCAACAAAGCTGCTCTATCACTCTTCCTCAGCTGGACAGAGGAGAGAAAAATACAATGAGAAGCTTATGGGTCGAGATAAGGACAGGGAGAGATCAGTCAGCAATTACCATCATGAGCAAAACGGACTCAACATGGGGAAACTAGTTTAATTTATTGCCAAACAAAACCAGAACATAATAACAAGAAATAAAACCGAATCTTAAAACACCTGCCCCACACCCCTCCCTTATTCCCACGCTCAACTTTGAGCCTGATTTCTCTACCACCTCCCCCCTGAGCAACACAGGAGGACAAGGAATGGAGGTTCTATCATCCATCACACATCATTTTCTGCCACTCCTTCCTCCTCAAGGGGAAGACTCACACTCTTCCCCTGCTCCAGTGTGGGGTGCCTCCCACAGGAGGCAGTCCTTCATAAACTTCTCCAGCACAAGTCCTTCCCACAGGCTACAGTTCTTCATGAACTGCTCCACTCCATGAGGTGCAGTCCTTCAGGAACGGACTGCTCCATCGTGGGTCCCCCATGGGGTCACAAGTCCTGCCAGCAAACCTGCTCCAGCATGGGCTCCTCTCTGCACAGGTCAAAAGGTCCTTCCAGGACCTTGGTCCAGCACAGGCCTCCCATAGGGTCACAACCTCCTTTGGGCATCCACCTGCTCTAGCATGGGGTCCTCCATGGGCTGCAGGTGGATATCTGCTCCACCGTGGAGCTCCATGCAGTGGCGAAGGGTGAACAGCCTGCCCCACCATCGTCTTCACCATGGGCTGCGGGGGAATCTCTGCTCCAGTGCCTGGAGCCCCTTCTCTCTCTCTTCACTGACCTTGGTGTCTGCAGAGTTGTTTTCAGATGTTCTTACTCCTTTCTTCACCTGCAAATGCTGTGTGCCAGTTTTCTTTCTCCTTCTTCACAGAATCATTAAGGTTGGAAAAG
>NW_010528324.1:16696-16928 GCF_000687285.1 Phaethon lepturus | reverse complement strand
GCCTTCCTGCCTTCCAGCAGATCAACACTCCTGATGACCTGATGGACATTTAATAGCCCTTAAGCTGCTAACTCTTGAAGTCAAAAATGTTGTGTATGGCACTTTCTGACCACTCAGCTAGCTTTCCGTTATATGAGACAGTATTTATTCCCCACCCCTCCTCCATTTCCTTCCTTTCTTCCCCTTGTGGTGGTGCATTTCCCCCAACCCACCCATCGCCTTGCTCCTTGGC
>NW_010528324.1:12336-16363 GCF_000687285.1 Phaethon lepturus | reverse complement strand
GTCGGGGTTGGGGCCATGGTGGAATTTCACTGATGCCTAGAGTCAATCATCTCCCAACCCTATAAAATGCGGTTCTAAGCGAGGCCCTTTGAGCTCTCCTGGACCACAGTGGGCTGTGACCAGCATCTCCCTCAGAGCTTGCAAACTCCCAAGTTCGGAGGACCATTGCGGATGTGTCTCAATCCTGTCCTGCAGCCCTGGCCCTGCCCGAGCCTTCACTTGGGGTACCTGGGACCTTGCCCTGAGTGTGGCCAGGATGGAAGTTCACTGATGCCTAGAGTCAATCATCTCCCGACCCTATAAAATGCGGTTCTAAGCTACCTGGGACCTTGCCCTGACAAGCAGGAGGGGGCTGAGGTGGTGTTCCCCATGGGGTAGGGAGGAGCGTGGTGGCAGGGCTGTGGGCTGCCTTGGCCAGCTTTGGCTGCTGTGGGCCTAGCCAACACCCCGGGGCTGGAACGCATAGAATCATAGAACAGTTTGGGTTGGAAGGGACCTTTCAAGGCCATCTAGTCCAACCCCCTGCCATGAGCAGGGACATCTTCAACTCGATCAGGTTGCTCAGAGCCCCGTCCAGCCTGACCTGGGATGTTCCCAGGGATGGGGCATCGACGACTTCTCTGGGCAACCCGGGCCAGGGTTTCACCACCCTCACTGGGAAAAATGTCTTCCTTTTCTCTAGTTGAAATCTCCCCTCGTTTAGTTTAAAACCACCACCCCTTGTCCTGTCGCAACAGGCCCTGCTAAAAACTCTGTCCCCATCTTTACTATAGGCCCCTGTTAACTACTGGCAGGTTGCAATGAGGTCTCCCTGGAGCCTTCTCTGCCCCAGGCTGAGCCCCCCCAGCTCTCCCAGCCTGTCCTCCCAGCAGAGCTGTTCCAGCCCTTGGAGCGTTGCTGGGGCCTCCTCTGGCCCCGCTCCAGCAGGTCCGTGTCTCTCCTGTGCTGAGGCAAACAAACAGGGAGACTGCACCCCTGGAAAAGGACAGGGAGGTTGGATCTCTCGAGGACCCTGCTCATTCCCAGAGTTGTGCAGCCATGGGTCTTTCCTCCCTCAGTGGGTACCCCTTGGATCCAGCCTCCTTGGGCCACAGCTGGCAGCCTTCTAGTCTCCATCTACTCCCAACATATGCGGCACTCTCCCTATGGCTGCCCCAAAGCCAAAGCACCCACAGCTCTCATCCACATGCACCCTGGGGTCCTGGACTCTCCTCCATGGGCATCCTGGCCGCTGTCTTGCAGCGGTGCAGCTCCTGCTGAGGTTGGTGGCCAAGTTGTCCCCCTTGTCCTTCCTGCCAGCAGGCAGGTCCAGGACGGGCTCAGACCCGTTTCCCTGCAGCATGTTGAAAAGAGCACAGCAGATTCTTAACGTCTTTATTAGTTTGTTGTTTTTTGTCCAACACAGTAAATCCTCTCTACAGCAACAGGTTAGTTAAATCCAGTTTACATATTGCCGTCTCATGAGTGCTGCGGCCTTGATGCCGCCGTGACAAAACCAGGTTGCGCTCAGACAGCAAAATGCGTTAAATTCATCTGTGACTGGGAAAAAAGAAAAACCAACAAAAATCAAAAGAACAACCAACCAGGGAAAACCAAACTGACGAACAAAACCAAGGTGAGGAACCGAAGGCAAGTATGGCCAGACCACCTCCAGGGGAACCACATGGCACCACTTGGATGAGAATGCAAGGAGGAACGAACCCAGAAAGGTCAGGGACTGGACAAACCCTTATATATATTATGTATAGGTATTTATATATATATATCATCTGGAAGAACACGCTGAGAAAACAAGAGATCACAGCGGTATCTACAGTAAAAAGGAGCTACTTAGCTTTCAGAGTCACACCGAGAAGGAAGCACACGGCAGAACAAAGTGGGGGACAAATGGGGACACTGGTGTTCTGGGGTGGCCATTCAATATGGGAGGGGCTGGGTGGAGCACAGGTCTCGGGGCCAAAAGCCCTCATATACCCGCTGGGAGGCCTGGGACCCCCGTGCCCCTTGCTGGGGAGCAGGGATGGAGTCTGGGGGTCAAGTGCTTTTGCGGAGCTGGGTGGGACCTGCTCACAGTGGGCTGGTTCTGCTCGCCCAGATGGTGGCACCTGGTAGGTCCCCTACGGGTCCCTGCTCGGGTCCCCCACAGACCACCTACAAAGACCTGAGCACCCATCACTAGAGCTGGGGGCTCCCTTACCCCGGGTGCAGGAGGAGCCGGGGTCTGCTGTCTGTGGGGTGGGCCAGGGACGGCAGCAGAGACTGGGTGGCTGATGGTGGGGTTATGCAATGACGCGGCTCTCCACGCCGAGCGTGAGAGGCTGGATCCACCCAGAGCCAGTGACCGGATGGGGCCCCACGGCTCGGGGGGAGCCAAGCCCTTGAGAGATGCCCCGCTCAGTGTGCAGCTGAGATGCTGGGCGTGGGGAGGGTTGTGTGGATTTGGGGGCCATGGTAGGTCTGGCCTGCTGTGTGGGCAAAGCCAGACACTGGGGTACTCCCCATGTCCCATGGGTCACCCCACGCTGCCAGCACCTTGCAGTGATGCACCCTGCGGGGCAAAGGGTGCTGAGGGCTCCCCAGCATTGCGGTGGGGGGAGTGTCTCATCTTATTGCTAGTGACCCCACTACAGTGACACCCACGGGCTGCGGTGAAACTGGAGGGGGGATTTGCCATGCGACGTCCCCAAACCCGGTGGCCTCTGAGGCCTGACAGCCAAGAGCCGGGAGTGGAACTGCCGGTGTGGCAGGGACCAAGCAAGCCAGGACACACAGGCCCCCTTTACCGGTGCATTTTTGGTGGCAGGTGGTGGTTGTCTTCTTGCAGCAAGGGACCAAGGAAGTGCCACCATGGACGAGGGCATGGGCAGAGGCAGCGGGATGCCCATGCCACCCCCCTGCCCCCATGGCTTCTGGAGCAGGGATGAGCCCTCTCCCCTGTCCCGGGGCCACCCTCAGAGTTCATGACCAGGGTGAGGGCACAGTTTGGGGTGCCATTTCTCACAACACTCAGCCAGCTCCAGGGCAGCAGGTCCTGCGTGTGCTGGGGGATCCCATGCTAGCTCTCCCCAGGGAGAGCCGGTGGGGAGAAAAGGGAGCTGCATCCCCAGAAAAGGTCCAGTGACCTCCCAGTGAGCACCGCTCCCTGTCCCTGTCTTCCTTTTGGTTTGGCCAGCTGTCAGTTGACCTTGGGGGACCAACCTACCTCCTGTGTCCTCTCCACATCCTGCTGTCCTGCCTCATCCCACCATCCTGTCTTCATCTCAACACCCTGACCTGCTCCCCCATCCTGGCCCTGTGCTCCTGCCACCCACCCTCCCAAGCCAGGGCCAAGCCGATGCTAAGGAGGGTGAGGACAAATGCAGAACCATGTGTGACTGCTGGGCGAAGCCAGGAGCTGGAGCTGGGACGCAATGAAGCGAAGCCCCTCTCCTGCTCCGGTACCAGACAGAGGGATGAGGCTAATGGCAAAGACGACAAATCGACCCCAAAGGAGTGAGGGCCCTGGTGGAGGACGTCCATGGGGCAGGTGGGTGCTAGTGGGATGCTGACGGATGGGAGATGGCTCTGGAGGAGACGCTGGCGGCAGGCGTGGACCTCAGCACGATACCTCCATGGTGTGGTTGATCTGCCCCATGGCCTCGGTGCTCTCCGAGTGGGTGCAGGCACGTGGGCGGGTGCCGTCCACCGAGCTGGCGCTGGTGAGGGAGGCCGTGCGGGAGCGTGCCAGGCGGGTCATGCTGGCAGACGGCACTGCACAGGCACAGAGAGATGGACAGGGCGCTCAGCTACCTCCGAAAGCCAGCAGGACCTCACGCGAGCAAAGCCGCCAGTCTCGCTCCCCGATGCGAATGACCCCGGGCACAAGCTTGCAGCATGCGGTACTGGGACAACATGAGCAGCTCCAGGCTGGCAAGGGACAGAGGGGCCGGGACGGGGCACCCTGGGCCAGGCTGCACGCCGGGCACATCTCCCAGGCGTGCAACCGCTGGGCATGAGGCAGCGGGGGGCCCTGGCTCCCGGGCCGGGG
>NW_010528324.1:9529-12206 GCF_000687285.1 Phaethon lepturus | reverse complement strand
CTGGAGGAGGGCACAGTGGGCACGCTGCCGAGACAGCGCCCGCACAGCGAGGGGCACTTCTCCGAATGCCATTTCTCAGCCCCCGGCCCTGGGTCAGGGTGCCATCTCAGGCACAGCGGAGCGAGGCAGAGGGCACCTGGCTGGGAAGGGCCAGCCCCGCACCCAGGCTGCTCCCAAAGGTGCCCAGGCAGCTCGAGGGCGCAGGCCAGGCAGGCACCATGCAGCAGCGGGCACGGGCCGAGCAGCACTGAGCGGTACCTGTGCCTCCACTCAGCCTCCGATCCTTCAGGTGGGCGACTGGCAGGGGTGGAGCAGGAGAAGGGCAGGGAGGGCAGAGAGAGAGCGTCAGCCGTGCTGGCCTCTCCGTGGGGCCAGGAGCCCCCACCCAGCCCCACGTGTGCACGCACACAGACCTGCACGTGTGCCCACAGACCTGCGCGCGCACAGACACGCGCATGTGCACGTGGACCTGCAAACACACGTGTGTACGTGGACTTTCCCACGTGTGCGCGCGCAGGTACGCACACAGACCTGAACACACACACACACACGTGCTCATGGACCCATACACACACACACGCACACAGACTTGTGCACATGGACTCGGCACATCTGTGCGCGCACACACACGGCCCCTGCTTGCGCGTGCCCCCACACACGTAAGCGTGCACGCGTGCACAGAGACCCTGTCCACACACGGCGTACAGACGGAGCCCTTGTCCACACGCCTGTGTGCACGCAGAACCTGTACGCCACACGCCCCTCTGAACGCCCGCACAGCCGTCTTGTGCCAGGGACGCACGCCGCAGCTCTCCGTCGCGACGGGCACACGGGTGTGCCAGGCGCCTCTCCTGCGGCAGGGTCAGCACACAGGCACACACACACGTGCACACGCAGGCACGCGCCAGCCCCGTGCCCAGCCCTGGCACTCACTGTAGCCCATGCCTTGCAGGAAGTACTTGAAGGCTTCGGTCAGCTTGCCGGGCTGCAGGGAGAGAGCAGGCTGAGTTGAGGCAGCACCAGGGCCGAGATCGCCGCTCAGCCCTGAGCTAGCCGGGGAAGTGCGTGTCTCAGGGCCCAGTATACCCAGTTAACTGGGGAAATTGTGGGGGCTCACCTGTGTGACCTGGGGCAGCCCACCGGAGTCAGCCATCTGCAGAGAGAAGGTCCTGCTTAGTCTGGGAGGGTGCCTTTGCCTCCCACCCTGTCCCCTGGTACCCACCGGCAGGACGAAACTGCTGGGGCCACCCTGCTCTCCCCATGCATCCCCCACCCAGGACAGACCTGAAATGGGGAGATGGGGACACCCTGCAGCCCTGGGGCAGAGGGCAATGGGGCGCTTCACTGGGCAGCAGGGACCCTGCCACCCGCCTACCTTCAGGAAGGTGGTGTTGGTGGGATCCAGCTTGGAGTTACACTCCACCTGCAGGCGAGAGGGATAATATTAGCACCCTGGGGTGCCCTCAGCCTGGCAGAAGTTGCCCATGGGTACTGCCACTGGCCCAGCCCATGGCACCCCAGCTGGCACATCCCACCCCAGTCAGGTGGAGAAAGCGACAGCTTAGGCGAGCCCTCAGCCCACAGAACCACCATCTGGTTCTTCCGTGGTGGAGCACTCCTCCTGCCATGGGACCTTCCTCCTGCCAGGCAGTGTCTGGGCAAGGGTGGGGGCTGGAAAGGGAGGGGAGGGGGGCTGGTGAGGCGTCCTGTGTGTCACACATGTGTGTATAAGCACACAAGTGTGTTCATGTGCATATGCATAGAGGTACGTGTGCTGGAGGAGGGTGCGTGTGCGTGCAGTTACACGTTATGTACAAACGTGGCCATCTGCACGGTACCTGGGGCCGATCCTGCAAGTGTGGACAACCACGTGGACGTGCGCAAGCACGTGCCTGTGCTAACAGCTGTTTGGGTGCATATGGCCAGGCAGGGAGTGTGCCTGTGTGCCGACACATCCGAGTGTGCACGTTGTGCCCACGTCTGGGCATGTGAGGAAGGGGAGTTTTTCCTGGTGCACGTGCAAATGTGCCCACCTGAGGAGGTAGGTTTGCACATGAGCATGTGCCTGCACGCGGGAACTCACACGTGTCTGAGCAAGCAGCAAACATGAGCGTGCCCATGCGTGGGCACCATCTGCATGCCAGCAGGCACTACCCCATCACTCACCACCCCCTCTTCAGCAGGCGCGTTGTCTCCGACCACCAGCATCACGGGGCAGCTGGAAGCGAGAGGAGGAAGGGGCACAGTCAGGGCCTGGCCTGGGTGGACTCTGCTGCCCTGGGACCCCCCATGCCATGCTGGCACCACTCTTACCGCAGCGTCTTGGCATTGGGCACAGTCCCAGGCCGGTTGATGTCCAGGTCCCTGCGGCTGCTGATTGCCAGGTCCCTGCGGCTGATGGAGGAGAAAGAGGGACAGTGTGAGCCCGTGGGCAGGTGCTGCCATAGCACAAGAGCTGGGGCACCACCAGCTCCGGGAAGCAGCACCCGGCCCCGCTGTCCCAGCACCCTGTGGATGGAGGACCCCACGGCCATGTCTGCTGCGACTTGAGCAGAGCCCGCGCTGCGGGATGCAGCACCCAGCGGGGTAGCAAGGCTCCCAACCCCCTGCACACGTGGGAGAGCATCTCTACCCCCGTCCTCGGGCCTGTGCAAGCACCCAGCGCAGGAGGCGACCA
>NW_010528324.1:9223-9433 GCF_000687285.1 Phaethon lepturus | reverse complement strand
GCCTGCCTGCGCTGGAGGGTGATGGCAGCACCCAAGGGGTCAGGGTTCCCATGGTGCCCTCAGGGCAGATGGGGGGCTGCCCGCTGGCAGGGCCGCCCGGGGCGCTCACCTGTTGTACATGTTGAGGAAGAGCTGGAGGTTGAACTGGTTCACCACGCTGCCGATCTGCTGCCGGTAACTCTGCACCAGCTCCGTGCTGTTCACCCGCTC
>NW_010528324.1:4301-8942 GCF_000687285.1 Phaethon lepturus | reverse complement strand
CACGCCCCGGTGCCCCCGCCAGGGCCGGCGTGGGGGTCAGGGCCCTGCCCACCTTGGCAGCTGCCCAGTCAATCCAGCCTTTGCCGTTGGGGTCGATGTTCATGAGGACCAGTCCTTCGACCAGGTCGGGGAAGATGAGCTGCAGTGAGCAAGAGGGGTGACGCTCAGCGAGAAGGGGAGATGCGCCCAGGGCAGCCCCCCACCAGCACCGTCGCCCACTGCACAGGCGTTGCACGGGGCTAACGTGGCCCTGTCCTGGGAGCGATGGGAGATCTGGGGCAAGACTACCCGGCCGCCAAGGTCCCATCCCTCCAGGAGCCTTCATGGTGGCACCAGCCTGCCCAGGGGCGTGAGCTCCTGCTCTTCCCCATGCCCCGGGCTGACAGCAGGTACAGGCAAATCGGGGCCAGCCCATCCCAGCCCCAGGCTCACCGCAAACTTGGCCAGCACGTAGGCTCCTGCCCCAACGCCGATCCCGATGACATACTTGAAGCTGGAAAGCGGAGAGGTGCACATGGGGGGACGGTGAGCTCCAGCACGGGTCCCCTGGGGCACCCCTCCACCCACAGCATGGGGCACAAGAAGACATGCAGGGTGCCAGATTACAGGCACAACTCCCCCCAGCCCCAAACCGTGGCTTCCTGCCCATCTCCCTGCCTAGCACCCTCGGCCAACAGCCATGGAGGAGAGGCCGACTCACCCAAAATGCTGCACCACACTGGGTAACATGGCAGCCAGCTGGTCCATGGATGGGTACTGGTACCTGCGGCACAGGGAGGCACACACAGCAGTTATAGGACCTGTGCAGAGCGGGAAGGCTGGGATAGGGCAGATGGGCTGCCTGAAGTGGGCAGGGAAATGCTACCCACCCGAAATCCCCCCCATTGCCCACCCTGGGCCAGTCGGCTGCCACAGGCTTTGACACAGTTCGGAGAGACCTGCAGGCAAGGCACAACTGCCCAGGCAGTGACAACCCTGCAGGCAGGAAGGTGACATCCCGGTGGCACAGTGAGCCCCTGAAGCTGGCACCTACCCCTGAGGGAACTGCGAAGCTCCTGTCTGCTGGCCCGGCGCATCCACATGGCACACCACGAAGTGCTTCGTGATCTCCTGCATGTCCTCATAGTTGAAGAAGGTGTTGAAGCAAAGCTTGTCTGTCAAAGGGCGGGCAGGGATCAGAGACCAAACGCCCCAGCACAGGGGCCTGGTGGGCCAGGGGAGCACGGAGGGAGGTTGCCTGCCCACCCACTGCCCTTCAACTAGGAGGTGACATGCCACCAAAGCCCTCCCATTCCTTTTCCTCCAGGCTTCTTGTGCCCACAGCAGAGACCACAGCCACTGTTAGCAAGGGCTGCATCCCTACTGGTGTTGGGAGGCATGGGGCTAGATGGACACAGCCAGGAGGATGAGAAGTTTGGGGTGAGCCTCGTCTGCTTGGAGAGATGGGGTTGGGGGGATGCAAAGCCCAGAGCAGCAGGACCACCTGGCAAGCTTAGCTGCCCAGGGTATCATCGACCCTATCCAAAATCCCCAGAAAGGGCTCAAGCAAAATGGGATTTGAGAAACGGCTGCAAATCTCTCTGCTTGGAAACAGTCAAAGAAACAGCCCCAGTGCTGCTGTGAACAGGCCACCACTGTTGCAGGAGATACAGCCATTGCCGGGGCTCGGAGGGGTCCTGCCCGCCGGCATCGGTGCCAGGACATCCCTCCCAAAGCGTGGGGGTGAGGCAGGCTGTAAGGTCCATTGCAGCCAGCAGACGCAGCCTGGACGTGACAGAGCTGCTGTGATGGTGAGGCAGCTCACGCAGCATGCCAGTGCCTCAGCCTCAGCCGCCACTGGAGATGGAGATGCCCCCCACCCCCGCCACTGGAGACGGAGATGCTTCTTCCCACTCACAGGGCACTGGGCAACCCAGTTCAGACGGGGGGCACAGCCCGGCACAGGGGTCTGGGGTGCAGGTCCAAGGCTGGAGGCTAACCGAGAGCGCAGCATCCCCACGTCCAGAGCCCCGGCTTGGGGTCCCTCCTCCTCTGCCTGTCAGAGTCCCTCCTTCCCTGCTATCCTGCGTCTCCTTCGTCCCCCACCACGCCGTGCTGCCGGGTCTGTGCTCTGAATAACAACGGGCCGGCAGCAGCAGCGGGGACCGAGCCAGCATCCCCCACGTCCTGGCCCTGCCCGGCGTGGGCAGGTGGACAGCCAGCACCAGGGTGGCCAAGCGGTCCCGGCTGTGCCAGGCCTGGGCTTTGGGTTCGTCTGAGCATCCAAACCCTCCTGGTGCTTTCAGATGCCTGGGGAGACCCAATGCAGCCTGGGGACCCTCCATGGGAGGAGGCAAAGGAGCTGAGCCAGGGGCTTTGGCCAATATCCCGGCAACCCGTGCAGCCCCATGCTTGCTCCCACCTGCCCCTGTGCCCAATGGCCTGGGGACAGCACTCACGATTGAGGCCCACATCGTGGTATGTCAGGATGGCTGGGCGATTCCCCTTGGGCGAGCCCCGGATGACGACGTGCAGCAGCCCGTAGGGGGTCTCAATGTCATGTTCCTGGGGGAAGAGGAGAGACGGGGTGACGCCTGCCTGTGCCAAGACATCCTCTCCTGCCCTGCCATCCCACCCCTCACCGCTGTTTCCCCAGGCTGGGTCCCACGGGAGCATCATGGAAAGAGGAGCAGCTGCCCTGGGAAAACCCCCAGCGCTGGGCATCCCAGCGGTGGCAGAAGGTAGGGCAAATCACGTAGTCCACTGTCCTGGTTTCAGCTGGGATAGACTTAATTTTTTTCACAGAAGCCAGTGTGAGACTATGTTTTGGATTTGGGATGAGAAAATGTTAATGTGCTGATGTCTTGAGTTGTTGCTGAGCAGTCAAGGACAGTCCAGCTTCTCCTGCTGGCCTGCTAGCAAAAAGACTGGGGGTGCACGGGGAGCTGGGAGGGGACACAGCCGGGACAGCTGGCCCAGGCTGGCCATAGGGATATTCCATACCATACGACGTCATGCCCAGTATATAGAGCTGGGAGGAAGAAGAAGGAAGGGGACAGGGGACATTCGGAGTTACGGCGTCTGTCTTCCCAAGAAACCATTACGCGTGATGGAGCCCTGCTTCCCTGGAGATGGCCGAACCCCTGCCCCTGAACGAGGAATGGATTTCCTCGTTCTGCTCTGCTTGCGTGCGCGGCTTTTGCTTTACCTGTTAAACTGTCTTTATCTCAAACCGTGAATTTTCTCACTTTTACTCTTCTGATTCTCTCCCCCGTCCCACCGTGGGGGAGTGAGCGAGGGGCTGCGTGGTGCGTAGTTGCCGGCTGGGGCTAAACCGCGACATCCACCAACTCGAAGGGAAGGGAAGGGGTAGGATAATAGGATTTAGGATATCATGGGATGGGATCACAGGATGGGATCAAAGGATAGAGGTTTGGGATGGGATTGGATGGGATAGGATGATCCAAGAAGGCTTGGGAGAAGAGGATCGTGAGACCAGACAGACCACACTGTGGTAGAGGATGGGACAGGAGATCTTTGAGGGCCTGAGACTGAAGGAGTTTTGGCAGCAGGGTGGGGGATCACGGCATGGCCCACCTGGCCTGGATTCACTGTGGTACCACCCTGGGAAATACTGCAGCCTGATCCCAAAACAACAGCGAAAGTAACTTTAAAATCCCTTGGTCTGAAACGGCTGTACTCCCATAGAGAAACCAGGACTGTCCCATGCCTCAGCTTCCCTGAGGGCTCCAGCCTCACCTTCACAGCCATTGTCCCCAGCCAGCAAGGGAAACTGAGGCTGTGAGCCCAGGTGCCGGCCAAGGCATCGCCCAGGGACAAGGGACCAGGGGTCCCCTCCGGATGCCCGTGCTTGCCAGCCAGCCCACGGGCAGTGACCTCAGAGCTGGGATCTGGTGGGTGCAGGAGCATCACGTGCCGAGCAGGGCTGGGTAGGGGACGCTGGCAGGGTGCCCAACCAGCGTGGTCCTCGCTGCGGGGACTGGCAGCCTCACAGATGGGCTGGTGGGAGGGGAGTGGGTGCGTGGACTCTCCCGTGGGTTACATGCCGCCAAGGACTCTGAAGGACATGGGCCTCAGGTGGGAGGAACCGCCTGAGGACAGGGTCTCCTCACTGCAGTGCTTCCCCTCACCTCACCGAGATCCGCTGTCCCCGGGGGGACACAGCGCCCGAGGGCAGCTCAAGGGCTTTGTGGAGACAATGCTCAGCTCCCCAAGGGCACCCCGACCCCAGCCCTCATCCAGCTGTCCCTCCGCTCCCCGAGGCTGTATCAGGCGGCAGGCGATGAGCGGGGACATCCCCCCGCAGCAACAGAAGGGGAACCTGAGGCAGAGGAAGGGCCCAGCCCAAGGTCACAGAGCAGGAGGCATCCATGTGGTCTGATCCTGGGCACAGGGCAGCCTCCTTGTCATCCCCATGCCCACGGTCCTCACCACAGCCCCAACAGCTCGGCCTGCAATCCCACCCCAAAATCACATGCCCAAGGTGGTGGCACCTTCCCCAGCACTGCTCCGCTGCTCTCCCTGCCCTCCCCGCCCAGCCAGGCACATCCCTGCCCATGGCGCAGCCTCCGCAGCGCCGCTGGGTACCACAGCCCTGCCCGTTGCTGCAGGGATGCTCGCTGCTGGGGGGGAGGGGAGGGG
>NW_010528324.1:3368-4190 GCF_000687285.1 Phaethon lepturus | reverse complement strand
CCCCATAGGGGCCTGAGAGCCCCCAGCCCGGTCCAGGTTACCCACTCGCTGCTGCAGTGCTCCCACCTCGCTTACCCTCCTCCGGCACCAGCCTGTTGCCATCAGGTCCTGCCATCGCCACAGAAGCCGAAAAGCATCCGAGGGATTGCTTCAAAACAGCAAGAGACCCTCTCCCTCTGCAGCTCTGGGGGTGGGGAAGGGGCAGCGTACCCCCCCGTCGGCAGTCAGCCCCAGCGCAGACCGCAGCTGCTGCAGCTGCGCTTACTCACCCTCGCCCCCGGTGCAGCATCTCCGCCGGGCGCAGGGAGGACACGCTCAAGGACAATGCGTCCCCGAAACCTGCGGGACGTCAGGGATGCGGCAAGCGGGGTCGTGGAAGCCCAGCAGCAGGTCCCCCTCACACTAACGCCTGCCTGGCCCACGTCAAGTCCCGCTGGGTGCAAAGGTCCAGCCTGGGCGAGCAGGGGAGGTGCTGGGGCAAAACTCCCTGGAAGGGCGGGCAGCGAGCACGGGAACGGTGGTACCTACCCCATCCCAGCACTCAGGCATGGTGAGGACCCGGGTGGACGAGGATGCGAGGGCGGGGTGGGCCAAGCACAGGGTCCTGGCGTAGGGCACAGCAGTGCGGCGGCGAAGCAGCGCTCTGCGCTGGCTCGGCCCCTCGCCTGGATTTATAGCAGAGCCCCAGCCCTGCGCTAAGCCCTCCCTCCCCTTCCCCCTCGATGCGACGCGCAGCCCCGGCAGGTTTGGCCTCCGTTGCGGGCAGGCGCTGCGATGGAGCCAGCACCCAGCCATTGGCTGGGCAGGGGATTTATCATGCTC
>NW_010528324.1:1985-3288 GCF_000687285.1 Phaethon lepturus | reverse complement strand
CGATGGAGCCAGCACTCAGCCATTGGCTGACGCGGGAATTATTCATGCTCCAATTGGCCCCAAATACCCTTGTTTATGAAGAAAAACGCCTGGCACCGCGCAGTACCTCCTCCATCTTCCCTCCTTCAGCAGACCGAGACAGGCAGGGGTGCACTAGCAGCCTCCCCAATGCACAGGTACCACACGCGCACACACGCAAATGAACATGGGTACACGCTAAACACGCAGGAGAAGGACGCAGCAGGCGTGCTTTGCGTACACACATGACCACGCACATACATGCACAGGGACATGTACCGACACAGACACACAAGGGGCCAAGCAAAACTGTGTCCCCCCACATGGAGACTTCAGAAAAATAAATACAATTACCCACAAAGTGCTTGCGCATAACCCCCCCGGGGCTGGCTCCTGTGTGTCCGTGTCGGTACGTGTTCCTGTGCAGGCATGTGCATGACCCCGTGCATGTAAGGAGCATGCCTGCTTCATCCTTCTCCCGTGTGCTTAGCGTGTATGCCACAGCCGTCACTCACGCCCATGGGTGCACAATGACCCGCACACACGCAGAATGCACGTGTGCACAGAGGGGCACACACCTGTATACACGTGAACACTGCCCCAGATACCTGTGTTAATCCCGTGGACCCCTGCCCAGGATCCGTGTTTTCCCTAGCCAGCAGCACGGTCATCCCGCCTGCTGCACAACGCCGGCACGCAGGGGCCGTGCGGGATTGAGCTCCAACCTGGACATCGCCAGTGGCAGGCGAATAAGGCGGGAGGAAAGACAATCCAGCAGCTCTAAGGGGTCAGGTCCCGTCCCTGGGCCAACGCACGCTGTGTGCGCATGCACACACGTGTGTGTTCCCGTGTGCGTGTGCACGCAGGCAGAGGGTTTCTGCCCCGACTCCAACGAGGCGTCGCGAGAGGGGGAGTCCGTACGCCTGCAGCTCGCGCCCAGGGATGGCCTCGTGCTGCCACAGCCCCAAAACCCCCCAGCAGGCTCCGGGTACCATCCTCCTGCACCCTGCCTGCTCCTGCCCGGCACCACCGCCTGGCTCGGCACAACCGGCACGCGAGCCGCTCCGGCACAAAGCTGGACAACCGTGGGTGGAGAAGAGTCCCACAGTCTCTCCGGTACCTGCCCAAAGGGGCTGGAGGGACACAGGCCAGTGCCAGAGCAGGGCAGCATCCAGCGGGGACTCTCCAGCCGCCACGCCTGCCACAGGGATGCTCCATGCCAGCCGGAGCCTGACATCACCTCTGCATCATCCCCACCCCGGCAGCTCGCCACGGCTTGCTTCCA
>NW_010528324.1:1094-1954 GCF_000687285.1 Phaethon lepturus | reverse complement strand
GCCCCGTCACGCACCGCAGCCACGGGCAGCGGGGTCCAGCTGCCATCACCAGCACATGCACGGGCTGCCCTGCACGGCAAAGCCCCACGTCCTTGGCTCCACCCAGCAGTCTTGTTCCTGTGGAGTCTCTGATGTCTAATAACAGGGCTGAGCTGTTTTTCCCTTGGGAGAGCCCTCTCCCTGACCTGGACAAATGGTCACCCAGAGCTGATGGGGAGCCAACAAAAGCAGCATCCTGCAAACAAGTCAGAGCTGGGCAGCCAGGGGGTCTGGACATGGGCGAAAGGACAGACAGACAGGCAGCGGGACAGCATCCACCTTGCCTCCACCAAAGAGGCTTTCCTCCGCACTGCTTCGTCCTGCAGGGAGCTCAGACTCAAGCCCGGAGAGATGCATTCTGCTAACGAAGGACCGTGGGCGAGGGGGAAGCCCAGCTCCCAGGTGGTTCTTGGCACAGGCACAAAAGCTGTTTGTGGGTCCAGGTGCCGTTTTCGCTTTCCTCAGCCCCGCTGCCAAGGAGCCAAGGAGCGTGAGCAGCCACAGGCTCTGGGAAAAAGCAAGAGATGCAGGCAAGAAAAGATGGGCGGAGGGGAGGGGAGAAGGGGTGGAAAAGCCAAGGTGAAGTAAGGCATGAATCAAAAGGGCAGCAGGGAGATGGGAGGGCTGAGCAAGGCTGGCTGCTCGAATGGCATCGAATGGCATCGCCACCCCGTTGGCTACTAGCCCATCCACCTGGCAGGTGGCCCTAACCTCCAGCAGGACCAGGGGCCCCAGGTCCCAGGGCAGAGGCATCTGCGCGCCTGCACTCCTGCACCTTGGCTTATGCCAGGAGGCCCAAGGACTTTAATTAATTAGACTAG
>NW_010528324.1:691-1083 GCF_000687285.1 Phaethon lepturus | reverse complement strand
GGGCCCCCCCCTCCCCCCCGCCAGCCCGGCCAGGCCAGAGCATCTCAGCAAGGGCAGTGACTGGCTCTGGGGAGGAGCAGAGGGACAGTGAAGAGCTAAGCTGGGGGCTGGATTGAATTGCCCCAAGGAGGTGAGCCTAGAAAATGGGGCGAGATCTCCCCAAAGAAGGGCCGGCAGCCCCCAGCCTTCGCAGGGAACCAGCCCACGAAGTGCTCTGGGGTGAAGGAGAGGGTTGCCCCAGCACAGCCTGGGAAGCTCATCCTCACCCTGAGGTTCTTAATGGGGAGCCAAGAGGGTGCAGGGCCTCATTGGCTTGGGAAAAGCCACCTTGATCCTTGCCCAGTTAATTTTTTTAGGTACCGAGGGCATGCAGACACATTGCTGTGGCATTT
>NW_010528324.1:0-628 GCF_000687285.1 Phaethon lepturus | reverse complement strand
CCCTGAAATACGGGCATGCAAAGATTGTCCTAGGAGAGTCATTGCTCTTTAACAGCCCCTGCGTGCAAACCAAGTCCTCCCCCACCACCAGAGCCATGCTGGTGCCCATGGCACTACTGGGAGCTCTGGGCAGCCTGACATTGCCACCTCCCTCTCCCTCCTCGCCCTCACTTCGGTGACACCAGGAGGTTTGGTTTCCCCTCCAGTGGTCTGAACAGGGACCCCGGAGCAAGCAGAGCAAGGAGCAGTTCAGACCCACACCCTGCGCCGCTCCTGGCCCCAGCATCTCGCCAGCTTTGGAGCTGCTGGGAAGGGCAGCATTTCTTTTCTACCACTGCCGCTTTTGAATAATTTTGTGGCCGCCAAGAGGGACACCAGAAACCTCCTACTCTGTGAACCTGATGAAAGTCCTTGCTCCCTGCCCGGCTGCACCCTGCCACCCGCCCAGGCGGTGCAGAGCGGTGGGCCAGCACTGCTTTGGGTCTGCCAAAATGGGGACCTGGGCTCCCCTGCCCTTTTCCCAGGAGGAATGAAATACAGATTTATCCTTGCAAGTGCTGCTGTTTCAGTGCCGGACCTGGCAGGGCTCAGCCAGCGCCCCCCCCCCACGGTCCCAGCCGCTGGCAAA
>NW_010528323.1:0-7018 GCF_000687285.1 Phaethon lepturus | reverse complement strand
CAAGCTTTTAATTATATTTTCTCTCCCCTAACCCGCTGAGAAGGGCAGTGATAGAGCAGCTGTGGTGAGAACATGGCATCCAGCCAAGCTCAACCCACTATACCTAGTTGGCAGACATTTTAAAATCACTGAATTAATTTGGACTTACATAATGGTAAACTTGAAAAATAGTAATTTTAAGTGCTTTTGAAAATGACATGCTGTGTTTACCAGGAACTCCTAAACTTGTCTTATCAAAAAATAATGGACTTTTAAATATATGTTATATAAATATATAAAATTTATTGTTAAGTGACTATTGCTAAAACATCCATTCTCTGTGACTATTGCTAAAACATCATAGTACTAAAATAACAATTCTCTGAAAATGTAAAAGTTAGTTGCTGCCTGATATGCATCACTTTCTCTAGATGCTGTCATGTGTCACTTAAGTCTGAACATTTACATTTAGAACAGTTGGTCAGTTGCTTCCCTAAGGTCACTATTTTATAGCTATAGACTAACTCTGCACCCTCCATTGAACCAGTAAGTTTTCTTAGCCCTAGCTGTACTCCTTTTCCATAGCTACAAAAGAGAGACCATGTTATCATGAGCAAGAATGTCATATCTCTTATCTACCATAGCAAATGCAATTTGAAACCCCACTTTAAATGTGGATGGAAAGAGAAGCTTTTCTGTAAGTCTGCAGTAGACTAATAAAGCTTAGGAAAAAAGCTCTTTTAAGATAAGGTCCAATTGCAGTTTCAAAATACAGATCTCCTTAGTGAGATAAGACTGCAACCCAATACATATTGGTATTAGATCAAAAGTAACTGCTCACTCATTTCGGAAATCTTAATTCTAATCACAGACACATAAGACACTTTTCTGTGGGTCTCTCAACTGAAACAACAGAGGGTGAAGTGTGTTTGTATCAGCAGGTTTTGGAAGTTGTAGAACAGTATACACCTCTGAATAATCTGATATGAATAGTTGTCTTTGGTCATATTAAATAAACTCTAATTTGTAATAACTTGACCTCATTCAAGCTCCACTTCGTTTTCATGTCCTCTCCATTTTTTATGGTATGTTAGCAAACCTAAAGCATGAGGCTCTCTCCACTTGTATGAGTTTCTATATCTATACATGTTCTGTTTTTCTTTTTCATCCCTACTAGATGCATTTAACTGTGATGTTATTTCGAAACTTTCATATGGTTTAGGAGCCCAAAATAGAAATGTTATTTCTTATCGCAAGAGAGCAATGTTTTGCAAAGGTGCAAAGATGGTAACTCTGCAGTTGCGGCTTTGTTGTACAGAGCTTCTGGATGTCTAATTAATCTTCAAATGGAACAAGTCTTAAGATAACAAGTAGAGTTCCCCTTACAGCTCTTCGGGCCCTTCCAGGACATGCAACACCTGTTGCAAAGACATGCTTGTCTTGTGATGAGGGAACAGAGAGGGCATCCACTGACTCCTCACTGCGGGGCCCAAACTTGAATAGCTGGACAGGTTGCATCCCTCCTCCATGCCCCCACAACCACCTCCTTCTCCTCCCCACATCTCTGTGTGACGGCGCTCCCCAAACTCAGCTCCACCACCCACCAGCCCAGCTGTGGTGCTTGCAGGAACAGACAGGGTCCCTCCACCACTCACTTTCCCTGAGTTCCTCACAAGTTACAGCCACCCAGTGGACACCTGTTGAGTGTTCAGTGCCACCATGAAAGCCAACTCTAAAATCAGCATCGTGCAAGTGAGACAGTGGTCACAGGGGTACAGACAGGCTGGGGCTACGATGGAGTCAACTTGACCTTGCCGAGAAACACAGAAATAGAAGGCTAGGGATTTTGCCTTGTTGTTAAATTTCTTTTAAAAATATGCTTAGTGTGCTCTGTTGTTTGTACATGTGGTTCCTACTGCAGGGGTGTGTGTGTATATATATGTACACATGTGTATGTATACACACACTCATCTATGACAAGACTGCTTAACTGTCAAGTTTTTAAATTTGATTTTGTTGACAAAGATGAGTTTTGCCTTTTTCATAAGGGTTTTGTCCTTTGGCAGCTTCTGGCAAAGAGAAGGTGGAAACTAAGCAGGAGGTGTGGGCACAGTCCTTTCCAGCTGGTTGTAAGACTGTCAGAGGGCAAAAGCCTGAAATATTCCACATTACCCTGAGAATTTATGTCAAGAAGAAAAACCTTTTCTCATCACCTTGTCCTGGTTTTATGAAGTTGAATTTAGCTGCTTCTTCTCATGTGAATTTGGGTTGAATAGTATCATTCACCACACAGAGGCTTTGTTTTTCACTATTTTCCTTTGCTCCCATTCTACCTAGATGCAGCATGTTTTTCATGTGGTACCACACCAGCAGAGGAATGAGATTTCACTCTTGACAATCTTGGCCCGTGTTATTACACTTTCCTTTGCCAGTGTATTCATAGCAAATATAACACTTCTATTAGCTAACCCTTAAACCAAACCTGTGACCGTCTGTGTGCAACAAATGGCTTAACCAGGACACTTTCCACCTGACTGACTCTTTGGTTGGGAGAAGCAATTTTAACCTTTTTTCCCCCTTCTCCCTTCAAATACTTCTCTTGCGAGAGCCTTTCCCCCTCGCTCCCTCAAGTGAGCCCGAGCAGGCTGCATAACTTCTGCCTGCCAAAATATCAGGTAACTAATAACTTGTTCTTCAAAATTTCAGACCTGTTTAGCTCAGAGACCCTTCCTCTGGGGGTGCCACAGCGTCAGAGGGACAGCAAGCCTTCCACATCCCCCGCGGGAGCGTACACAGACCCATTTCTGACCAGCCAACTTGCACAGCAGGCCTCACGCCTGCACGTCTTGTTGCACGCATGCGCTGCTCTTCTGCATCGGGATGATAAATGTTGAACAGAACAGAAGAGAATAGAACAGAATAGATAGTTCAGATGGAAGGGACCTACAATGATCATCTAGTCCAACTGCCTGACCACTTCAGGGCTGACCACACAGGGCTGCAAGTCCCTGTGTCATGGGGCTGTGGCGCATGCTAGGTGGGATGGCGAGGTCCTTCAGAGAAACAAGGATAAATGCGATGGATCTGCAGTGGTGCAAATCCCTCAGGCAGCTCACTGCAGGGTAGACGAGTTACAAGGGCTACTGGTTTGGAGACTACCATGCTGCACAAGGTCTAGTGATGAAATTCTCTCCCACCAAAGGATGTGGTTGGAGGTCCCTAGAGCCCAGTCCTGTTTTCCAAGGTAGAAATGACAAGAAGTTTTTGAACATCGAATAACTTCATCTTTTACATTGCCTTTAACAAAACAATCTTTTAATCTCTTATAATGTGTTATAATGAATCCCAAGAATCTGAGTCCATGTCTGAAAACTCCCCTATGTATTCTTCTCTATGGCTGGATGGAAAATCAATATTAAGATTTTAGCTGAAAGTGGATTTCATCTGGGGACCATTTGCTGAAGCAAGAGGTCACCTCTGAAAGGTGTTTTATATCATAGAAAGAAGAACTTTAGCACCTTCTTAAAGATAAAAATGCTGCACAAAATTTGTTCAACAGCAAAGCCAAGGCTTTTCTCCTATACTTTGCTGTAACTTCTGCATTTCATTCGTCAGCAATCTCAGCTCTAAACAACATTTCAACCAGGGGGCATTAGCCACAACTTTTTAATCAGACAAAACTGCTCCAGAATTGGCAGTATTTTGGTTTATGTAAGGCATTTCTATTTTGAAAGTAGTATAAGTGAACTCCACAATGCTTTAGATAACTGACTGCTTATGTTGCCTCACCAAACATTTTAGTAGTACTCTTCTTGATGGCAAGTGCACCCTGTGACAGAGTGAAGTTCTGAAGAATATGCAAAACTGGTTTTAAAGCAAGCCATAAGCCAACAAATTTTAAATTTTGACCAAATAATTTTAAGTATTTATTTTCTGATTAAAGGAAGTTGAAATTTCAGGCAAAGGAAGGATTCAGGACTCAAACTTTTAGCCAGTTTCTGCACATACCCTCTAGTTATTTCAGTGGTCAAGGAGGTGATTGAAGCTCACACTAGAAACAAAGATGCATTTATACCTTGTTGGGATATAGCAAACTTTCCTCAATGTTTCTTAAAAGTTTTACATTAAAGTACAATACTGCAAATTTCTAAAAAAGCAACTCATCTCTGTTTTATTAGGGGATGGAGGGATTTGACTTGAAGAAACCTGCCAGTTCAGTAACCATTTGGACTTACAGGCAGCCATGGTCCTTGCTATAGAGAGATCATCATTCACACTGCACTGATCTCCAGGCACTTTCTGATATCAGTAAATAACTTCCAGATTGTTTTCCTCCTTTTACTTGGGGAACTACAGCAGTCTTTTCCCAACTGGCCTGCCAGATAAAGGCTGTCACAAGACTTGATGTCAAATTGGGTAAGCCAACACAGTATTTATAGCCTGTGTTATGGTATTATATTTTATATTGTAATATTTTTATTTATTTTATCATTTGTTATTTGAGTCATCAAAGTTATTTCTCATCCATGTTGCAACAGAGTTGAAGCATCTTAAAACTATAAATTACTTCATCAAGTAATTTAAACCTGAATTACCCCTCTACCTCTTCCATTCTTATTTTCTTTCCTCTGGAAGTATTTCAGTATGCTATTGTCGCTCTCATGGGAAAGACAAGGTGGTTAGATCATTGCTAGAAGTTTAGTTGGAGGACATCAACAAGTCTGGTTTCCATTCTGAAGCCAAGGAAAAGCAGATTTCCCATGGTCAGTCCCATCATCAGGTTTTTTGTGAAATGGAATTAGTGTTTCCTGGCCAGTCTTCATGAGGATTGATTCATGTGGCAGAGGTGTGTGTCAGGATCCAAAGGCTGTAACTCTGCTCAGCCCCACTCTTGAGAGTTTTTGGGGCTGTAGAAGAGCCACTCGGTTTGGTATGCCTTTAAATAAAGTCATTTTCTTAAAATCCTAGGAAATTGCAATTACCAAACTAAAAGAATGTTACATTTTTATTAAAGCCAAGTTGCCAAGCATAGAAAATGCTACAGCTCAGGCTACCCACACAGCTGTCATTTGTCTCTCTTCTGTGTATACATCACAGAATAGAATCATAGAATAATTTAGGTTGGAAAAGACTCTTAAGATCATCTAGTCCAACCGTTAACCTAGCACCTCAAAGTGCACCACTAAATCATGTCCCTAAGCACCACGTCTACTGTCTTTTAAATACCTCCAGGGATGGCGACTCTACCACTTCCCTGGGCAGCCTGTTGCAGTGCTTGACAACACTTTCAATGAAGAAATTTTTCTTAATGTCCAATCTAAACCTCCCCTGATGCAACTTGAGGCCGTTTCCTTTTGTCCTATTGTTGGGAGAAGAGACCAACACCCACCTGGATACAACCTCCTTTCAGGTAGTTGTAGGGAGCAATAAGGTCTTCTCTGAGCCTTCTTTTTTCCAGGCTAAACAACCCCAGTTCCCTCAGCTGCTTCTCATAACACTTTTGATCTAGACCCTTCACCAGCTTCGTTGCTCTTCTTTGAACACACTCCAGCACCTCAATGTCTTTCTTATAAGGGGCCCAAAACTGAACACAGTATTCAAGGTAATCATAATCTTTAATTAGATGACAGCCCATTTTAACCTTCCTACCCACAGGACTCCAGGTAAAGAGGGGTAGAGGTAGGGCAGCGTGCAGAGGAAGGTCCTGAGGCGCATATTAGGCACTCCTGCTCATAAGAGTGCTCCCTCCCTTGTGAAGAAAGCTGGAAAATGTGCAGTACCTGGAGAAAAAAGGATCTCTCAAAAAGAAAGAGCTTGATTTAGCCATCGCACACTACCCTTAAGAACTACCCCTACCAGAGAGGTCCATTGGGATGGCAGGAAAGCAGCAGAGAGTGCTACAGATAGTGAACTCTGGGCTGTACTTTTAGCAGAGCTTTTTCTTTTACTGTCCATAAAAAGCATTCACAAGCACAATGCAGTGGAACACCGTGATTTCATAGATTCATAGAAGATAAAGCTTTGTAGGTTCTAAACAACACAGAAACACCAAGAAAGCCACAAGTTACTAATAAAAAGATAGTAGGAGGTAAATTACAAATTATAGCTGTAACCACAGATATTAGATAATTAAACTGAAACAAAGGTATTCTAGAGATTGATTTCATTTTCTGTTTTCAACGAAATACAATATGAATAAGGAAAGCATGAATTGGTGAAGCTCTACATTCTCAAATTATTTTCCAGGTTGCAAATTTTATAACAGTTTACAAACTTTCCCTCTAATATTTTTAACTCATCATCATACTCAGTTACCATTAGTGCTATAAAACCCAGTAAACTGTTTTTTTCCTCAAATAAAACAGATTAATATGATCTATATAATATACATAACCTATATAATCTACGTAATATATATAATCTGTATAGAAACTATATAGATTAATCAATATCTTTATTAATCTCAAACAAATAAGGACATTTCTCAAACTAAAGAAAAATCAGTCCTCCTTCCTCCTGTGTTCTACATTTGGTCAGATGATTGTGCTATTTCACTGCTTTTGGGACAGGAAAACTTGCTTCCCAAAGTCTGTTTAGCAGGCTAGGATGTTCTCCATCTAGTACAGGGTATATGCACCACTTGTTATGGTGTGTCTGATAACTTGGGTTGGGCAAAATACAGTAACTGTGTTCTCAACAAATGGAAAACTTTCCATTTTTTTTTAAATGAAAAAGTTAAATGTTCCTTTCCCATTTCCTATTCCCATTCCCAGGGCCCCTCTGTGTGTGTTTCCGGCTCCCCAGTTGGCAGAGCTGCCTGGCTTGCACCTTGATGCTGCTCTGGCTACACCTGGCTCTGGGTTTCTTCAGCAATGAAAGCAAACATTGAAGCTGGTCATCCTGAAGAGGACTGCTGCTGCCGTAAGACACAGAGGGGTAGGGACAGGAGGAAGCTCACACCAAAAGGGGCTAAGAGAGAAGACCCTTGAGTGCAAGGTGTCATTAATGATCCACAGAATCACAGAATCACAGAATCACT
>NW_010528322.1:12071-19511 GCF_000687285.1 Phaethon lepturus | reverse complement strand
GCACGCCAGCGGCTGCCCTCCAACCCTGGCATCAAGCCAGAGTAAGACAAGAACAAAACCACATGAACAGCGAGGAGCGAGGAACGCTCAAGCCTGAAATCGCCTGAACCCCATCTTAGGCTGGAGACCCGGCCCAGCCTGGGGAGGACGGGGAGTGGGAGCAGCAAGTGGAGGCCAAGCAGATGAGACATCGTGAAACCAACGGCCGGGAGTAGAGGGAACCCGCACAGAGCTGCGGGCTGTAAGGAAAGGCAAAGGTACCACTGGCCAACTGAAGTTTAAGAGCAATTTAAATGTATATTGAGAACAGAAATTTAAACACATTGTAAAAACAACTTAATGTGTAGCTTTAATAATAGTAAAAGTGGCAACGGTGACACTGTGGTGCAATGGATCCCTAAGGCAGGAAAGGTATGACTCCTTAATAAAAACTAGTCTTGTATCGAGCGATATATGATATGATGTATTCACATCACACGGTAATAAATCCTCTTTTTCCTCTATGAATAACTAGGAAAGGAGTGAAACAACATCTATTACTTTTTAGGTAGTTGGAAAAGACAATTTTCACTGAAAGATACTAGTAAACTTGGCTAAAGGCCTCTCTGAATTGTTAAAGGTTGACTGGGTTTTTTTCTTTTAAAGTAAGTCTTGAAATACTGAGGAACTTTCTGAGGACTAGGAGAAAGGTAGCATTGTGTAAATATATAAACAGGGATAATTTCCAAATCATATTAAGGGAATCCTGAGATGGACCATTATCTCTGAAGAATTGAAGAGAATTGGCAAAATAATAGAAATAACTATAATTTCACTGGAAATAAAACAGACTTTGAATGGTTTTCACTGGACAATATGTACAAACAAGTTGGTAACATTTTCTTTCAGATATACTGATATTTGATTGACAACTGCCTGACATTCTGGTAAAAGGGCTGCTCTATCCAAAAATCAGCAGAGTCCAATATTAAAGAGATTAGAAAATGGTTAATCGATAGATCTCAGTAACGTCGCTGCTGAAAGTTACTGAAATGCTTATAAGCAGAGGTGCTGCAGCCACAGGATGGTGCAAGTCCAGAGCATGTTCACCTCTCCCTACCGCATGGAGCCCCCTCCCCAATGCATGGAGCCTTCTCCTCCTCATGCTCCGAGCCTTTGCCTTGCCTTTCACTGAGCACGCATGCTCCAAGTCGCAACAGACCTGCCCGTAACTTCACTTTTTTAGCACCCTCTTCATTAGTGATGGCCATACATCTTCTCTTTGTACTAAATGCAGGTTGTGACAAAAATGTTATAATGTTCCATTGCACGTAAACTTCCATAAAATTGCTTAACATGAGTATCAAGCATCGGGGGAATGCAGTTTCCAAGTATATGTTTTCGTATGAGCATGCACAAGGTCTATACATCTTCAAGAAGTAATATTTGCCTATGTAAGACTGGAGACAAACTCCAAAACACAGCAACACTGAGGAGGGGGATTTGGGGAGTAAAAGGCTGAATAAACAGCTCCACAACACGGGGGAATGCAGCCCTTGGAGGCCTGAACACAACCACAAAAGAAACAAAAAAAGGAGCGTCAAGTAGCCACAGAGGAGACCTGGCATGACCTTGCTTAGGGCATTGCTGCGGTCGTTCCTGGATATGCCATCTTCTATTATCCACACTGGGAGAAGGATGTTAACAATTGGAAGGAATCCAGAAATGAACTACAGAAATAATAAGAGCTCTGAATACGTGCCCTGAGAAGTGTGAAATACAGTTGGCTTAGTTTACCAAGAAATGTCTTTCTCACATGGAGGAGAAAAGCCACCTTAGACCAGAGAGATCTGCCTGTCCCAGTCCCCTGCCTGTACTGGTGACCAGCAGCGCCCTTCCAGAAGGAAGAAGGTAAGTACACCACCCTGTGCTCCGAGTGCCTGGGATGTGGCTCCATCCCAGAGCCAGGATTTAAAGCCAAGTACTTGACAGCCTGTGAAAAGACTTCCCTCCCGCTGGTTTGTCCCCTCCCCTTTTTTTTTTTTTTTTTGCATTCACAGCATCCGGTGGCAATGCATTCCCTGCCTGGAAGACAGCAATGAACTACTCCAACAGATAATTATTCTCACAACCTAGTAAAATGGTGTATTATCCATCCACATGGAGCCCTTAAAAGTCAAGTTGCAAGAGCTGGCACTGTTTCTATCACACAGACCATCAATGGAAGAGTTTATCAGCCTAGTGCTACCTAGAAAACCAGACTATATGAAAATTACTTTTTCTAACCACATCACTTCTGAAGTATGAAAAGCCTGCTGATGTCATACGTCATTCACCCAGGCCAATCATATTTAATTTTTCTGTTGGGAACCAAATTGGTTTTGGTGCTATTCCCACAAATGGTTTTTCTTCATTTATCAAAATGTAGATGTGCAGGGGCAGCAAACTTCAATTTTAATGACAGTGGTAGACAGGGGGGGAAAAATTAAATCTGTTTCTGTTATTAGCTCACGCAATCCTGCTCACGTTGCACATGGAAGGCCCTCACTGATCTCAGCAGGAGCAGGATAGCGGCAAGAGAGATTTGACCCCAAAAATGCTATCACTGTTTGCTTAGACATATCAAAGGAAGACAAATAATTATGCTTAAAAAATAACATAAAACAGGGGAAAAAAAACCCACAGAAAAATCCTCAAGAAAGCACATCCCCGAGACCAACTATATATATATCCTAGGCAGGCTCCTAGCATATGACAATAAAATATACCAAGTATCTCTCTTCAGCATCCTGAAATTCCTTTTTCCACATCCATGACAGAATCAAAATGGTCCTCCTGACTGCCCCCACCTTCCTCCGCACTAAAGCCTTTGCTCCCTCGCATCTCTGCTCCTCCGCTCCAGCCGAAGCCTCGTGCCACCCCCTCTCCCAGGCTTGCCCACGCTGGTCCACCCACACCTTTATTATAATGAAAATCACACTTCTCTCTGACTTGTTCTTTCCATAACATTCTGTATCCTTGTAGCAAGCTGATTTTAGGTCCAAAGCTGTTCCATCTTCTTATGTTCCAAACAATCATTCTCCACCTTCCAAATCCTCCTCAAATTACTTCTCTCTTCTCAAAGCCCTTCCACAATTGCATCTTGCTGGTTGGTGCTCTGACCACCGCCGTCTCGTAGAGGGAGCTCCAGCTTTGCAACTGCCCCTGAGGTGAAGTTCAGGCCACAGTTATTACTCGTGGCTAAGTGGCCGGGGCTATATGCAGTGTTCCTCTAACCATCTCCAAGCTTCAATAGCTTATGGCCAAATAAATATTAAATTTACATATGACGCCAAGCAAATATTATATGGTGGTCAACATCATACTTTGATTTCTTCGTGCATTGTTTGCAACTTCTTTATTCCTGCGCTCAGGTTCAAAGGCTTTGCGTTGCCCATGACCCAGGAGAGAAGGCTGCAGCTCCAAGGAAGTCTGCAGCCGTGCTTTGCAGGGAGATGACTGTCCACAAGAGCAGGCTGCATCTTCATAACCACACATTTATTCACATACAACCTTACTACAACAGCCAAGGGATCTCTTCAGAGATCTCCGAAGCATAAGATGGAACTCTCACGTGGGAGGGCTCTGGGAAAAGTAGTAAATTTAGGAGGTCCTTTTCAAAACAGGGTCCTCAAGGAACAGGTCTGTTGTGAGGAAAATAAAGAAACATCCGGAACTGCACGTTCCACAGAAGTTTACAGATGATCTAAAAATAAAGGTGGGGCAAAAGGGAGACATTTGAGTCAATGTATGTGCTGTAGAAATTTAGGGCATGATTCATTAGACAAAAAAATCTGAACACCCTCTGTAGCTATTTTCAAGGAGGTACATGCATAATTTATGTGGAACAAGAGTGGGCTGCAATTTCCCCCACACTGCTTCTGCATAAATTACACTGGCTTGTAATTCATCACACTTCTGTTTTTCCTGCATGTAAGTGGTAACCTCTCATTTAACGATCACAGAAAACAGAGTCATCTGCAGAAAGGAAGGTGAAGTATTTACCGGTGAAGCAATTGCAGGGGTAACACATAGATGTGGTCCAGAGAACTGGAAAAGGTACCATTTTCTGGTGAGAGGTTGGCTAATGTGGTGACTTTTCACAATTATTTCATTTTCAATGACCACAGTTAACAACAGAATACAGAAGTCTTTCTAAACCACCGGCACTAATCTCAGAGAGTACCCAAAGCATAAGATTATGCAGAATTTTAAAATATCAGGAGATTTGTCATGGAGGGATGTAAGCTGCTCAATTACTTGTTAATGGTCTAAAGCAAAAAAATCCTTAAGTGCATGAAATGAATAAATAAAACAACTTTACTTTGAACAAGAATAAAACCCACACAAACCTAACACATAGAATCAACGCTCTGTTACAAGCAATTACCCAGTTGATTGAACGAGTGCAAAATGTACAGCCTTTGCCTTGCAATACAAGCAGCACAGCCTCCGTCAAGTCCACAAGTTTTTCCTCTAAGCAAAGATGGGGATAAGAGAAAATTAACCGTGTTGCAGTTGTTCAGCAAGAAGCTGGTCAACAGATTGGCACTAAGAAATACAAAGCTTGCACCAAGTTATACACTGGGAACATCAGTAACACATTTGTACCACTACACCTGACAAGGGGACAGCGCATTAGAAACGAACGGAAAGAGAAACAGCTGAGGATGAAGGAGGCACACTGCACAGCAGGGACGCACTGTGCGCACACTACTCTTCATACCGTTCTTTGGAAGACAAAATCAGCCAACATAGTACTTATTTCAGCACTTACCATCAGAAGCAAGTTTGTAAGTTCATCATAAAAATCAGGAGGAGGCCCTGGATATTCAGTCAAACGGATGTGCTCTCCTCTGTAATGCTTAGGTCTTTTTCTTCTTTTTTTTTTTTAATGTGCTTTTTGGGCTCTGAAAATCATCTTTTGACAGCAAATGCTGTCTACCTCCTGACTACTGAACAGGGCTAAGAATAAAGCACCCTTTTCTAATCAGTCTCCTCTCCTTGAGGCTGGTGTTTGGGGGATCAACATTAAGATTGGTAATTACAGAACCATTAAGGTTGGAAAAGACCTTTAAGATCATCAAGTCCAACCATCAATGCAACACCCCCATGCCCACTAAACCATGTCCCAAAGTGCCACGTCCACACATTTTTTGAACACCTCCAGTGATGGTGACTCCACCACCTCCCTGGGCAGCCTGTGCCGATGCCTGACCACTCTCTCAATAAAGAAATTTTTGCTAATCTCCAATCTAAACCTCCCCTGGGGCAACTTGAGGCCATTTCCTCTCATCCTGTCGCTGGTTCCTTGGGAGAAGAGACCAACCCCCACCTCACGACAACCCCCTTTCAGGTAGTTGCAGAGAGCGATGAGGGCTCCCCTCAGCCTCCTCTTCTCCAGACTGAACACCCCCAGTTCCCTCAGCTGCTCCTCATCAGACTTGTGTTCCAGACCCCTCCCCAGCTCCGTTGCCCTTCTCTGGACACGCTCCAGCACCTCAACGTCCTTCTTGTAGTGAGGGGCCCAACACTGAACACAGGATTCGAGGTGCCAGTGCCACCAGTGCCCAGTACAGGGGCACGATCCCTGCCCTGCTCCTGCTGGCCACACCATGGCTGATACAGGCCAGGACGCTGTTGGCCTTCTTGGCCACCTGGGCACACTGCTGGCTCATGTTCATGCTCATGCTTTCGCTTAAAGAAAAAAACCTGCAAAAAGGGTAATACAAAGAACAACAGTTGTCTTTCACCTTCAGCATCTTACCATTCTGCCATGCAGCCTCCTGCAAGTCATGCAGCTCACCCTGGGATCCTTCATGCCAGGACTGCACCAGGACAGTATATGGCTGGAATGGGCCAGGATTCTAGGATTACTGCAATAACTTTGTAAGAGTTATTCCATCTTCATTTTGTTTCATAACGTCTCTTTCTGTGGTAAATAAGGATCTTACTCTTGGCTGAGCGGTGACCTCCCTTCAAGAAGTGAAGTCTGTATGAAATAATTCATGTAAATCCTCAGTGATGGATCAGCAGCAGCACCTAATCTTTTGGGGTGTCACTCCTGGAGAAAATGACTTATGTTAATTAATAACAAGAGACACGTGACAAGGCAAAGAGCCTGAAGCAAAACCGAATGACCATCTTTATCTGAAAAGAAAAAAAGGAGACTTCTGCTCAAACCAACACCTGGCACAGTGAGCCAACATCAAACCACAGCCAAGAGGGACAGGTCCGAAGGAGCACATGAGGCACTGGAGTCATCCCAAGAGAACCTCATGGGGAATCTGGATGAGTGCCTCAGATGGTAGACATGCAATAAAGGCGTTTGTTTTGGAGAGGGTTGGCTTTGGAAAGGCTTTTGGACCAAGTAAACTTTGCTTTCTGAAGGTTTGGTCCCCAAGTAAACTTGTCATTACCACTGAGCTAACAAGACCACGTGTGCTGACATCAAGACTGGCAGGGAAAATCTCAGTGTCTTGCACAAGCCTTACAAACTACATCCCAGGCCTAGAAAAATACCTTGGAAAAAGAGAACGGCAGAGGTCTGACATCAAGAGTCAGAAGGCCATCAAGTGGCAGAGAGGCAGCAGATCACTCTGGCCTTCCTGCTGCCTCTTTGTTGCCAGTATTTCTACCAATCTCCTCCCTAAGTCTACAGGGAGAAAGAAGAAGAAAAGGGATGCAAAAAGAAAGAAAAGAGAAAGGAAAAAAAAGGGACAAAAAAACCTGCTATAGTACCAGCTTAGTGTGACTAGGACACATCTAACTGCACCCTAAAGGAAAAGAGAAAATCTTCCTTCCAGAATACCAATGAGCAGGGCCGAATAAAGCCAGAGAAGACGACAGTCATACAAAAGTCACCCATTCTGGGAAGCCGCTACTAACATTTTTAGTTCATATACTCTTTGTTCTGCAAACCAGCTAGAGACAGAGTCTGCCCTTTCTTTCTTAGTCTCTCCTTTTCCCCCCCCTTCTACTTCCTCCCGCCTTTTTCTCTGCCCTTGGCTTTTGTTGGGAGTTTTGGGGATTTTTGCATGTTGGTGATTTGCTAACTTGATGGCTGGCATCCTGTATACTGGGCAGCTCTCATCAGCCTGGGAGTGAGTGTCACAACACGCTGTGTCCACTGTCAGTTTTAAGAGAGAAATACAAGATGTGACATCCTGAATGTGAGATGAAGAGAATAACAACATTCCCAGGAAAAAAGCAAACAAAAAAACCCCACATAGTGTCCACGGTCAAATTTAAATAGTTACTTAAGTAAAAAATTGTGATTTCCCCTCTCTTCCTACTCTTTTTGTCTTGTACAAAACTGGGTAACAAGGCGGCTGCTGACATTCAGCGTGGAGGAGTGAGAGGTACACGGGATGAGAAAGGAGACAGACAAGCCAAGGGCAGTGACCGAGGGGGTTTTTGGAA
>NW_010528322.1:10763-12040 GCF_000687285.1 Phaethon lepturus | reverse complement strand
AGGAATGCCAACAGCGGAGCTGGAAGAGGACGAAGAGGAGGAACAGTGAGCTGCACGAGGCAGCACAGCAGCAGTGCAAGTGAAAGCAGCTCAGCGACAAGAGGTGAAACAACAGCAGAAGAGGGATATTAATTAAAAAAAGTGCGAATGTGGCAGGAAGGAAAGCATCATGCAAAGGTTTGTTCTGGCACATGGCGATGCCCATTTACTCGTACCTCCAGATTCCCACTTCCAAACTTGCTCAATCCTCCCTTCATCTCACGAACACCCTTCCTACCCACCACTCAGCCCATGCTCTGACTGCGTCCCGGCTCTCCCATCTCCTCTCCTCTCACCTTCCCGCTGCCTTTTTAACCCCATCTCATTCTTCACTTCTCTGTGTCGCCAAACTTTTTCTCTAAGGAAGTAGGTTACGCTCAGCACTCCTAGATTCCCTCTTCTATCACAGTCCGCGGAAACGTGAAGCTCAGCTTCATTACTGCTGCCACCCAGCACCACCCCCCAGCTCTCCCGTCTAACACCCCCAGGTCGCACGGCTCGTACGTCCCCAGCCAGCCCATCGCAGCAGCTCGCGTTATCGCCCCGCGGGACGGCTGTTTTCTCCCCATGATCCCAACACGAGTGGCGGGGGGAGAGAGAGGCAAAGACGCTCCTGATGGCCCAAGATGCACAAAACCAAACCAGGAATAGAATATTTAAGCCATTACTGCCACCAGGCAGTTTATTTGAAGACGAATGACTGGCTTTTTGTTTAGTGTATCTCGGTACATGAACACCAACTGGTCATTAAGCCCTAAGAAATGCCTGGTGCTGAGGTCATTTTTATCATTCTAAGATGAATAAAAGAGAGGGGAAAAAAACCCATCAGCTTATGAAATGTCTCCTAATGGGAAAATCAGTTTCAATTGCTAAGAAGAGATCACCCAAGGAACGAACGTCCCTCCAGGCACCGCAGATCAGGCCAGCAAGTCTATAGTAAGAACTGAGTCTGGACTAGGTTTTCTTTCAATCCTCCACATCTTCTGTATTTAAGAAGAAACCATTCCTTTTGTGGCTCAGTGTCCACGACCAGTGCTGTGCTGCTGGCTGGCCATGGGGAATCTGCCACCGGAGAGGCTCGGGAGTATCTGACCTGTCATGTTAACTGGAGGAGACAGGGGAAATGGATTTCCATTTCTACATATAACCACTTCACTTCTGCATTATATTTATAGACGCATCCTTCATTTCTAAGCACAGTCACAAAAATGGCCCTAATGCACAAAGATGCTTTAGCA
>NW_010528322.1:403-10732 GCF_000687285.1 Phaethon lepturus | reverse complement strand
AGCAGGATTTTATTTCAACTAAATCCTCATCCAAAATTTCCAGTCATGAACTTCCAGCGACATAGTACCTTTGTCATAAAAGGCTCCAAAAAACACTTCACAAAAACTGGAGTAGAACATGTATGTATGATGTGCGTGTTGTCACCAAGAAGGTCTTACACAGGACAAGGTACCAGTGAGCCTGTACGGTAGGACGTGAAGAACACTTATCACAAGAATTAGGGCAAGCAGAATCCAAATCAAAGATACAGTTTGGTTGGAAAATCATAAAGTAATCCACCTTTCTCTTCAGAAAGAGACGTGTAACCCTGTAGTTATCACGGCTTACTGAAGTCACAAGTGAGGAGCGTAATTTGAGTTCTCCATAACACGCTGGATGGGATTCTCCTGCTTTAACTCCGGTGTCTAAGGTTGTTTCAGATCACCCAAATCCCATGGGGCTGCAGCAGGGTAATGGTCTTCCACAGGTGCCCACATCCTACCTCCTACCCGCTACTGCATACTGTCCTTGGATGCTCTATGCCAGGAGAGCCTGGGATGTCCCACATGGGACCAGACACCAGAGCTGAGGTGATTCCTGCCTGTTGTGTCCCACGACTGCAGAGCGCACCACGAAACAGCTTGGCTTCCTAAAGCCCCACCAGAAGTGCCACCTCCTCTTTCAGCATACAGATGAGCACCCTTACAAGTCTCCTGCCCACGGCAATTCAGCTACAAGTTTGTTTTTGGTTCACAAGACCCGATGTATTCCCACCCAACGAGTGGTATGAGAGCAGCTCTTCATGGAAAGCACAAGAAACAAAACCAAACAAGACCCTAAGTACAGTATTGCTGACCATACATGTCCCTAAAACACCCGTTAGGATGTGAGCTTAAGGCCATGCAGAAAGCCCCAAAGAAGCATTTTCTTCCCGAGATGCTTATAATAATAAACAACTAAGTTTTGTAAGTATTACACAAAGAGAATTTACTACGTTGCCAGAAAACACAGATCTCTACAACTTCAGCTGACAGTCAGCTCCCCCCAAATTAACACCCGCAGGAGGAGCGCTTCGGCAGGACATGTTTCATCCAGACCCGACGGGAATTTGACTACAGAGCTGCCCACGTGCAGCTCGCTGCCTCCCCGCACTGCCTCTTCTTCCTCCCAGAGAACAAACCACTCAAAATCTTTCCACAAGTGAAACATGCAATATCACTGGGTAGCAGCTACTGGATTATCCCAATAAAAAGATTATCTTGGCTTTCAAAGAAACAAGCATTTTCAAAAGGTGTTTTCAAAATTCTGACTCGTAGCATTATCTGAATCAGGGTATCAAATTTTGCAAAGGATATCAAAATGCATTAAGTGTATTAACCTAAAGAAATATTGAGACATAGGGACAGTTCCTGCTGTCCGTACGTATAAATGGAAGAATGATGTATTATGTAAGTTGGGAAAAAAAGAGTTGCTAGTTAAGCACTGAAACCATCAGTCCGGAGAATGACTGTCATAAAAATAAAATACAAATGATAGCAGGAACAGAACACAAGTAAATCCAAATGAAGATTACAGCTAGAATATTACTAACTCTGTGCAAGAAAAGATGTCATAACCCAGACCCAAGCAACACAAAGCCCTCAGAACCCAGGATTCAAAAGTGACTCTTACTTAAGGACATTAAATCTCTTATTTAGAACAAAAACCGGTTTTCCCCAAAATCCGTGACGCTCGTCGTAAAACGTGTCAAGGAAACAGAGCACAAAGAGGGTTCATTATTAAGAGGGAATGTGACTGGAGTGTAACTACTAAGATGTATTTTTACCCTAGTACCTTAGAGCACTTAACAGGCTGCAGCCCAGATCTCACAAAAAACACGTGCGAGCCGCTTTGCAAAAAGCGGAAACCACAGAGGCTGGTGCGGGAGCACGCGGATACAAGCAGGCACCCACGGGAAGCCCCAGGAGCAGCACCCTTTGGCAAGCCGTGCGACCCGCGGGAGGTCTCCGAGCTAGCGGCAGGAACGCGCTGCGTTTGCGCAGAGCACAGACGACTTGCAGGGGCAGAGAACCGGGGCAGGCCGGGGTCGCCGTCCTTCCCCCCCGTGATTTAAGAAAGCTGCCGATTTTGACTAGCGGGACGGGGGAAGGCACGCGAGTCCTGTCTGTTACCCACCCCGCTTTGCCCCGAAGCACCAGGGAGCTGGAGACCTCGTTACAATCAGCCAAAAATTAACGCAACAGCCAAAAGACACGTTGTTACTCGACTCTATAAGCACGTTTTTGACGTCTTTTCTCTATTGTCAAATTATCTGACATCGATCATCAACATCGCCTCCTGATTGTTTTTATTACATTTGGCTGCTAGCCCAAACCCGTCTTCAACGAGAGATCTTTTTAACATTGCAAGTGGCTTGAAGAAGTTCCCATCTAAATTTTATTTTGCTGGAGTTCTGCTTTATTATTTTTTAAAGTAGAATTTTGAAGATTGTACACCTCAGGCTTTACCATACAACCCTGAAACCAACAGAAAGGAGTTAAGAAGCTATTTTTTCCAACTCCGCAGGTCACCCAAGCCCTGGGGCTTTTAGGAAAAAGCTATTTCTGTCCCAACCAGATTCTTTTCAAAGCAACGGAACATATTTTAGCAAATACAGGTTTGGAGTCCCATGTAATCATCTCTGCTTCTTCTATATTCAGCACAGACAATTGCACCGCGGTTGCGTTTGACACAAACCATCGGTGTCCATAGAAACTGCATGACAGCAAAGGCAGGCAGAGCTGAGCGCGCCTCGAGCTCCCAAAAATCTGCTAAAAAGGCTCTAGCATGCGGCGTCAACCACAATCACACAACCAGAGCTCTGCACATTCTGTTACCGTGCAGCAAAAATTATTGGCGGTGAAAAGACGTCGGCGAGACTGTCAGAGGGCGGTGGACGAGGGGAGGTGGGGATGGGGCTGCCCAGGCCCGGCTTAAACCCAGGGCTTAGCACGGGACGGAGCACTTTTGCCCCCAGCCTCCCCTTCAGACAAAGGGTGACAGCAGGAGCACCTGCATTTGTACCGCTGTACGCCGTGCATGTTTATAAAGATTTTTTTTTTTTTAATGGTTGCCTATTATGCATTTGGTATCACGCTCGTCTTCTGTTACCGTAATCATGTAAATGCTTCATTGGAATAACGTTGCACAAATAAAGAGAATTAATTTCACAGGTCACACGAGAAAAATACGTTTAAACAAACACCCACCGTATGTGCAAAGAGACAGAGAACTCCCAAATGCCGGAAATTTTGGATGAGGGATAGCCAAATCCTATTTTTTTATTCGTACCTACGCTGCTTATGCTATAAATATCTGAATTCTCTTTTGTGACTTTAGGCTATTTTAAAAACGAAACCTTGTTACCATGGAGACAATAAGCCGGTCAGCACATCTGCTGAAGAACAGGACATAAAATTTTTAAAGTGAGAATTTCAAAGGCTCAGACTTTTATGAATCCGCACCGACGACTCCATCAAACACACAAAAGGAAGCCTGTTAATTTAGGTAGCTGTCACCTACCCGGTTTCTGACAATCTTCTTAGCTGCTACCGTGCAGCAGTACCCACCAGCAGAGACGGCAGCACCACGAGCACTGGCACGCTGAGGAGATGAACCATGTTCTGCTTCCACGTGCTGCGCTGGCCACGCTCGTGGAGCCGTGAGGACAACGGCGTATTAGGAAGATAACCTGGTGAACCTGCCCCAACGGTTGATAGATGGCTCCAAACAAAAACAAAACAAGTGGGGCATTCTTCTTTGAAAGAACACAATCACGATCATTATTTGCTTGCAAACAGATACACAAAAAAAAAAAAAAAATCTTTTTCCTTTTCTAACGGAACGCTAAGCGGGAACATAATTTGAGATTCAATTAGTACATTAAGAAACGTTCAATTAAGCTTCCTGGTGACACAGGGATACACAGCTATACTCGCCTTCCAAATGAAGAAACAAAACTCGCAGAAGTCTGCTGACTTCTTCACAGTCAGATGAAGTGATGGCAGAGTTAAAGAGAGAAGCCAACTCTCCTATTCTTTGTTTTATAACAAAAAAATCCATCTAATTTTCCTTCTACTGTTATTTCAACCTTGTGTAGCACCTCCTCCTCCCAACCATGCAAGGAGAAACCCAACCAAGGCAGGATTTTGAGGCACCTGGGATCAAAGCAACACGGCTAGATAGGACAAGGCAGCTTCCAGGAAGGCAGATGTGCACACGTACGTGTGACAGCCACGTGCCACCAGCTGTTACCAACAGGGAAGCCAAGAACGGGCGACACGCTCCAAGTCCATCGGCCTCTCGAGCCACATCAGAAGACAACTCTGGAAGAGCCATCAGCTCTGTATCCCATGACTCTGACTTCATCCGCACAGGCAGCATCCCGTAGGAAGTCACGGAGAGGAGAGATGTTATCCAGAAGTCATCAGCACAGATGGTTAGAAGCTGCTCAGCTATAGCACCCTCCATCACTGAAACACCCGCAGCAGTAGCAAAGTGTGGTTCTATTTGACAGCCTTCATCATTTCAGTATTTCTCCTAATCACAGTTGTCCTTACGAGCCTCACCAAGGGTCATAACAGGCCACGTCTTCCAAACCCAGCTGTGCCCATCGGCCCAGTGGTCTCCCTCCAGCTTGCAGGAGACAACTCCATGCAGGCTCTCTAACCCATCGCAGGCAAATCCAGCTGTGGTGGCTCAGATTGTCCCGGTGCCACGCTGCACCACTCGGGACTACCCATGGGCTCCTACGGGTACAGCCCCTACGTAGCACACAGCCAACACGGACACAAGGGATGGCCTCAGCTCTGTCCTCCAGAAGCAGGCTGTCTTCAGTAGTCACCTCTGTGATTTGGAAATGAAATTCAGGCCACAACATCAGTGGAAAACACCGACTTCCCCTGAAGCTCACAGGACTTTTTATAAACTTACTCCATGGTGCTGCACACAAGAGAAAACTGCAAACCAGCCTCAAAGTCAAATGGCTGTTGGGGTACTAGAGCAAGATGCTCCAAGGCTCAAGCATGCCTCACTCTGCCTTAGTATAAATCTGCATATTTAGGTTAAAGCAAAGTAAACTGGTCTTAAGCACGGTTTAACTTGAAAGATGCAATTGTTGTATTAGTTAACTACATCAGTTTAAGAAGAAAGGCAAGTTAGAACAATGTCACTCTGCCATGCAGACAAGGCTTATGTTCTTTGGAGAAAGGGTTGAATCTTTTATTCACCTGTCAAATGCTTTACCAGTTTCTAAACACTGTATGGAGAAAAATAACGATCCAGCCCTGTGTCTAAGGAATACTCATATTCTATGACAGTAAGTTATATTTTAGAAATTAATGACTCATCATAGAATTGAGCTCATCCTGGTAAATTACTGAAATTCTAATCTGCTCCTTTGCAGATACATATTTTATCAATTTAATCAGCATTTAATTTTGAGAAATGCCTGGTTCACTGCATACCTAGGTTGGAGAGGACAACACTACTCAGCATCACCCACCTCCTGTGTACCAGAAAACCTGTATTACAGAAGACCAAAATCTCAAGAGCATCAACTGAGGTCTCGTTTCATTCTGAGAAAAATGATTTTAAGGCAAAAAAATGCAGAATTGAAGGAAGAAATCAAACACACATTAAAAAGTTTGTTAAGAAATGGTCACCAAAGCTGCCTACATCGTTGATGAGACAAGACCAAATGTTTGATTCCCCCTAATTCAGGTCATTGCTTTGCAGGACAGTGAGCAAAAAACATCAACTCCAACACTCAGTCCTGTACTTCAGGCCATGCATTGCTCTTGAAAACATCGGTGTACGTAATTAAGCTAACATCTGCCAGGGCTGATGCGTGACCTTGCCTGCTTCACATCTGCGAAGGCACACCTGAGGTGGGAACTGGGCAGCCGTAGGCCCCGTGTGCTAAGGGAAAGGAGTTCAGACCTTATAAATGACAAACAAAAAAGCTTCCCAGATCTGATCTAACACTACGTTTTCCTAAGTAAACAAGAAGGTATCTGAATATAGATGCAACGCCCAGCTAGAGTCTACTGCTTGGTCCTGAAGGAAGGACACCACAATCCCATCTCCACACACACACAAAAAAAAACTCATCTGAAAACAAGGCAACAAAACTCTTGAAAGATTTTTAATTTTTTCTGGTCAGAATGTCATTAACTTTTTAAAAAGTTGTTACAGCTTCAGAGCTGGTTTAGTAACAGAAAATCCTGTTTTTCTTTTTGTCTCAATATTACATAGGAAAAACCATATTTAAAAGGGGGAAGCACAAGCACTGCCAGAGATGCAACACTAGATACAACTTTGTCTTAAGAGAAAATTAACTTTAACTTCGACTATCTCTAAACGTAAGCAGCAAAAACTTGCAGAAATAAACTGCATGTCTAAATATAATTTTATGTAAAGCTAAATGTGCTTGGACTGAACAGGTATGCTCGGTGGCTTTACCTGAAATCTCTGGCACGAGCTGGAAAGGATTTCCACCCATTACTGAGAGTGCTTCAAGAAGATTTTATTACAAGGCTCTGCGGGTATCAAAGAGCAGATACCTCGGTATTTCATTTCAAGCATGTAAGTTATGGTAACGTTATACAGCGAGGCAATCCGGTGTGCGAGCAGACGAGTAACAGCCCCGTTAGGGACGAAACCATCAGGTTTAGTAGCCATGGTGGTGTTGGGTTGATGGTTGGACTTGATGATTTTAAAGGTCTTTTCCAACCTTAATGATTCTGTGATCAATTGACTACCTGACTGCAATTCTGGTTATGTCTTCAGAAGCAGAGCTACTTGACAGGTCTTCAACACAGACCACCTCCTGAAAGTTAATTGCACAAAGTCTTCCTTAAATGAGGAAGGGCACGCTGAAGGGAGACCTAGAATAAGGAGTTGTTCAATCACACCTGCACTAAGGGCTGCAGTTTGGTCAACAAAAAGCAAAATGTATAAACAAACGTTTCACACACCCCAGGTCAGAGCAGGCAGACGGACACCGCCACGGGGAGACACCCAACCGAGTTGAGGAGCATGGTGGAGGAGGAAGGGAGGCTGAGCCTCCACCTCCAGCACCACAGGAGCCCTGCTCAGACCGTTGGCAACCCACCTCCAAGTGTAAAAGTCCCTCTCCCAGACGCTGACCTTCCCCTGGGGATCCCCACCCCCGTTACACAGACGGAGCCTTTCCCATGTGGCTTTTCCCTCCCAAAACTGCAGTATCACGTGCATAAAAGGTTTTAATGACTTCTGGCAGACATACCCATAGCTGCAGCCCCGGCCCCGCTAACTCACCCGGGACCCTGCCATAAGAAGCGGCCGCCGTGGCGCTTGCTTTTGGCAAGAAGTGATGCCCTGACACAACCGTCGGGTGACTGGTGTTGCTCTTCACAGGTCACTTAGCTTTTCTCAGTGAAATAAATTCTAGTAAACATCACCAGCAATGAAACTGATGCTACCAGAAGTCAAAGAAAAAAAACAAATTTGCACATACTGGTACGTCACACCTTGACAAAGTAAGTGGTGGAAATGTAAAATCTTCCAGAAAAAAGCAACAATGAATTATTATTATTATTACTACTATTACAGCATTTTGTAAAATTAAAGTATATGTTTTCAGCTGACCTACTTATTGTCTTATAATTGACTTCTATCCCTTAAGGGCGTTCTTAAATATAATTGAGCAGCACCTGCCATGTCAGAGGAACAATTTTGTACACTTGTTCCTTGCTCAAATACTGCACTTAACAGCTTCAGCGCCAGGCTTACTCGCAGCCTTGGCCGTGCCACTGGAGACAAGAGGTGCCCATCCAACAACCTGGGAACCTCCTGTACCCCAGGTCACTCCAGGACACAAATGATCTTCCTCATTGGAGTAGGTCTTATTTTTTATACCAGCCCAATCATTTCCAGCACAAACCTGCCTGTTCCCACTTGTACGTCACTCCATCCATGTTTTTCGCAGCAGCGTTTGCCAGAGCAAGAGGCAATCATGGGCACTGCCGGCTTCCCACGCTGCTGATGCTGGAATTGGTAGCTCTGCCCTTGCTGACACACGCATGGGACTCGGCACGATGGATCCTCTTTGCTTATCACCACGCAACGTTGACAAAAATGGGAATTCAAAAGCTCATCCAAACTTTGTTCCCTTAATAAATTAGATTGACCAATGGACTGAAACCAAAAATTAAATGCAACAGAATGAAAAGTCAAGTAAAGAGTTCGAACGTGGGGGACCTGCACCTCTGCTGACACAAAAGGAAACCAATGATAAAATTTCCATCAGTACTTCGGACTTGGACAAGAAGCTGGTGCACAATTCTTAATGCATACAAGATCTACAAAAGATTTAAACTCTTTTTGGACATTTATTGCAAGTCTTACTGACAGAATTTCTGGTTTTTAGCATTACACCTACAGCCACCACGATGTTACTTGAAGTTAATCCCTGCTATTAGGACTTTTTTTTCCACTTACGCTTCTAAAGCCTGATTGCTATTAGGGAAGACTTCACAGCAGGAGGAGAGGACAGCAGCACTGAGCAGCTGGGACTGCTCTGCTTCTGCGGAGCCACAATCCCCCGTTCCCAAAGGAAAACCACTAACCGCAAAGGTTGAGGAAACCAGCTCGGTGAAGTACTAACGGAGCAGCAGAAACACCGTTGTGCAAAGGAAACTTTGTCCCGAGGAGCTGACTCACCCCATGGTGAGGAACACCACATGAAGGCCACGCGAAGGAGCAGTGAGACCCTCACCCCGGCACGCCTCCAGCTCAGCCCCACCGCGCTCTCCCCCGGCAAGGGGGAGGCAACCCCAGAGTCGGTTCTGATGCTCAGCTCACACAATTCAAATCTTCTCACCGATTTCCCGACGAGAGCTACCGCGCTTGCCTGTTTAAAAGCCCTCACGGTAGTCACCTCAGAAAGCGACAGCAATTTGTCTGGTCCCCCCTCATTTGGGATAAGCAAGGTCCGATATGGATCAATTCATTTTGCTCTGTTCTACCCGGAGCTGAAATTACATTGATGCGGTAGCTTCACCCGACGCAGCATCATCCTCTGCCAGGGCAGCGCAGACAGATGCTGGGGCAGAACGAGCGTTACGCTGCCGGCCCCCGCGGCTGCCATGCGCGGGACTCACGGGTCTGCAGCCGTGACCGAAACAAAAAGATCCCACCAGCCAATCTTCCCGTTCCTCTCTGGCAGTGCCCCTCAGACGGGTCATCTAATGTAAAGCGCGTTAACGTAAAGCCCTCGGGGGGGCGCGGGGCAGAAGTAAAAGCGAGACTCCCCTTCCTCCCAAAAAAAGACAACAGACACAAGCGCACGGCACTTGCGGAACACGCCACGTCCCGAGACACGAGGCATAAAAAAGGCGCAAAGCGCGGGGAAGGCTCCAGCGTGTTCTGCGGACGAACGAGGTGTGTGATGCCGCCCGTGTAACTCAGCTACGACACCCAGCGCGTCTGTTTGAGGAGCCAGGCTCTTCCACACGCGCAGCAGCGGCCTTCCCAGGGCCGGTTTTCAAAACCCCACGTCGCACCCTCCCTCCCTCAGACACCGAGCGCTCCGCACGACGCCGATTGGCCTCCATTTGCCTAAATCCCAAGCCCTCGGTTTCCGCGTGAGCACGGCACGAAACCCACCGCTTGAAACGTCACTTCTGACAAGCCGAAGGATTCTCCAGGACGTCTCCAAGAAGGGCCCACAGCCGCCTGCAACGTCTCCTCAACTGCCACGACAGGCTGACGCAGCCTAAAACTGCCTTTATACTTATTTATCCCTGTTTCAAGTCTAATTTACACGGCTGAGATGACATTAAACATCAAATTCTTACCGCGACCGTCACATCTCATTCTGCCGGTGCTGGAAACGGTGACTGCCAGCCCGACGCCGCTGCGGTTCTGCTCCGGGATGGAGCGGGGACCAAGAGTCACCGCAAAGCAAAAGAAAACTTCCCTGGGTTATTGAAATCTCCTCCTCTGACAGACCGACCTGGCAACTTGCACGTTCTGCACAAAGTACACTTCCACACACGACAAGTGTCCCCGAATTTGCTAAGGGCCCAGTTCTGCCTTCCTTGCGCTTCCTTAAATTTCTACTAAAGACACTGAGGAATCTGGGGGTGTGTGGGATACACGTTACTGCTCCAAGAAATGTTCGAACTCCTTTACTTTTAAAGTCAATTAGTAATATGGACTCCAAGAAGCACCTTTTAGGAGAGAAAGTCATGCTTCAGCGAGGCTGGGGATGTTAGTCTTTATTTTACCAAGGGACAGCTGTCAGGCAAGAGTCTAAGACTGGAAAT
>NW_010528322.1:0-329 GCF_000687285.1 Phaethon lepturus | reverse complement strand
GGGAAGCAGGGCTGCTGCCTAATTAGCGCTGACGAGCCCCAAGCCCCAAACCGAGATGCCAATGCTCTTGACGCCTTCACACCTCCCCCCTTTTTTTTCCCTCCCCCCAGAAATCCTCAAGTCAGCAGATCACTAAAATCTCAGCTTCCATCCTTTAAGAAAAGTGTATTTCTTCCCCTCACTGCTCCAGGGAATAACTGGCAAACCAGCCCAAGGCGTAAATCGCAGCCCGGGGGCCGAAGGCAAACACGCTACGTGCGTTTATCAGAATTCATGATGCCTTCAGCCGGATTTTTTAGGCCCCTCTCCTAATTCTGGAGCTCTCCGGG
>NW_010528321.1:6262-10279 GCF_000687285.1 Phaethon lepturus | reverse complement strand
GTCGCACAGGGTTCAGCTGCGGCCGCTGCTTGAAACGGCACAGCGCCGGCACGAGCGCGCAGGGCGGAGCAGCGACGGTACGGAGAAGGAGCGAACCCCTGACCCCGAGGACCCCAGCCCAGACGGGAGTGGGGCTCCGGCTTGTAAAGCACTGGTGTTTCAGTTGGGGGATGGATAATGACCCGTGTTTATCCAGTGTGAAGCTAATTACTTACAAAGTACACACCTCGGCCTCACAAACCACCCCTTCAAGTCTCACCGAATCAAAAAAAAAAAAAAAACCGTCTCTGAAAGGCTGAGGGGGTTCCTCTTGTGGGCTATCCCCCGGCACATGCACGAAGCAACTGTTTTCCATGATGGAAAAATTTCTCGTGTTTTGAAATGAAGTGCATGATGAGAAAGTTAAATCACTGCAACCTGTTTTGAAAACCAGGTGCTCACAGCAAGTTGATCATCAACTCAAGCCTGTCAGCCATGCCCGCTTTCAGGCAAACGGCTCTCAGGCTTGGTGCAGTATGGAGTCACTCAACGTGCTCACAGCAACCATCCCGCCCGCCTTTGCTCACTGGTTTTGAAATGCAAACAAAATTTCTTCAAGCTATGTAAATGCCTTAAAGGGAAGAAAACAGAATTAGCACACTTTTCACGCTGTCCGTGTAGGAAGGGGCTTCTCCCTCCAAGAGAAAACGTGCTTTGCGTTGTACCCCTAACAGCGTTGAGCAGCACAGAAACACTCTCATGGACTTTGCAGAGGAGACAGGCAAAGGAGGGAATCAGGTCCTTTCCATGTTAACTGACTTCTTCACTTCCCTGGGCCAGAGCTTCCATGTCCAGGGAGAAATGGAGCACTTTGCCCAGGGTTTTTGAATTGGAGCAAAAGCCAGGAGCCTCACAGCAATCAGAGTTTCTTCTCTCCCTTCTTGGAAAGTTGGGGATTATTTTCTCTGCCAACAGAAAGCAGAGCAGCCGGCTCCCCCATCCCTAGGGACTTTGGATGATTTGGGGAATGCCGCTGGGGGAAGCAGGGCAGGATGCTGAGAAGGTCTCTGTGAGACACGGCACGTACCCTAAAACTTCCTGACGGAGCACAAGACATTTTAAAATTCCCCAACCAGAGCTGCAGCTTGTTCAAGCATCGAAGTATAACTGCTCCCAGCTCCGAAGTCAAGTTGGGGGAGGACAGAGCTCTCCACGTTACCCCTCCGACAGCTAGAAAAGTGGAAGCTGCAAGGTCTGTGCCGTTGCACGAGAAAGGCTCGCTTGCGCAGGGGGATTTCCCGACGAGGAGCACAGCTTGCTAAGCCCAACCCTGCGGGAAGCTCTCTGCGTCACGGGATGCTGTGTGGGCACCAGGCATGGTACAGCGACGGTGGGGGCAGTTGCCCTGGGAATAAAGCCCACGTCGGTCTTTTTCTGATTAAAACATAAAGAGAACGTAAGTTATTAGAAACGGGCGCGACATTTACTGCTGTCAGGCCGCAAGAGCTCATAAAAGCAAAAGAAAACCGAGTTTGTAGCTTCCTGTGCTCATAAACAGGCGGAGGAGCAGGGGAGCTGCGGGCTCTGTCTGGGTCACTGTTACGGCCCCTCTTCCAGGGGTGATGGCTGCATGGCTGTGCCAACGCCGGTGCTCCCCGCTGGCAGCCGCAGCTAAAGGGTGTGCAAAACTCAGCTGAAAAGGTGTGCAAAACTCAGCTAAAGGGTGTGCAAACCTGCTGCCTTCGAGCAGCTACAGCCAGAATTTGCTCAGGAAAATACTGCACAAGTTTCTTTCCAGAGGCACGGGGAAATCTGTCAGTCTCTGATGTTTTCTTGTCTTAGCCTGTGCTAAGCCAGAGCACATATGTATTTTGCTCTCGACAGTTTTCACTAGAGGATGAAGTGGTGTAGCCACAGTCACTCCCTCGTATCGCTAGAATTGAATGGGGTTAGGCTACAGCAGAATTTAATGCAAATATTTTTACATTTACTGATTGCGAGAAAATTCCCCTACTCTACCTCTATTGATTATCTCTGCCAAAAAAAGTGAAATTGAATTTGCCTTCCTTCAGCGAGGTAGATACATTAAAAAAAGGCTTTCAGTCGACTTACAGGCCTATTGTCACAGCTGACCCACATCAATAAGTTAGCAGCCTTGATCTTGCTCTTGATTCACTATCTGACCTTGCTAGGGAGGGACGCGCTACACCTGAGCTGTAACAGAGTGGTTTTGCAAATCTCAATACATTTTGCTCGTTATAAGCAGGAGCTTGATTCTGAAAACAGTACCAACAGGATAGCCTGTTATAGCCCAACAAGAAGCTTTCACATAGATATGTATAAAATGCCTTAGAACTGTGAGGGAAGAAAAAGAAAACTTTCATGAACAATCGAGAAATCCAGCCTTGAACTTTGGACGGTTTTGAGCATCTTCTTGGCTGCATCCTTAGTGCCAATGGAGAAAATCAAGGGGGACCTAATTTCTCTTAATTTTTATAGGAATCAGAGCAAACACAACACTCTTTAAAAGTAGCTTTATTTAAATTAGTGCATTAAGTAGATGGATATAAGAATAGCCTAATATAACAGCAAATATTACACCATCCAAATCTAAATACAGTATTTAAGCCTGACAGTCAAAGTGTATGTGGTAAAGTCTTCTCAAAAGATGCTTTTTCATCCTATCATGCTACTCCTTATTCTGGCGTTACAGCTATTTAAATGGGAAGATTAGAGTGTAGCTCATGATCTATATTCCTTTTTTTCTACTTCTTTCAGCAACAAACAGTAGTGGCAGTGTTAAACAAGGTTATGTCTCGTTTAATTAGAAACATCACTATTATTTGAACATTTGAAATAGTAAGCTATGCTTTTATCACAGCTTCAACTGAGCTATTTGTTGGAGCAGTTCGATCAAGTTTCCAGACGACTTCCCATTCTTCCGGATATTTAGAGACACAAAGACTCGACTGGAATGGATGACCAGCTCACCAGACCTACTGGCCATTCCTCACAGCATGATGCTTCAACAGAAGACATTCTCAGTTTCTTCTTCCCCGCATAAACTGCTGTGTAATTGATTTTTGCAGTGATTTTTCAAAGATGACAAAAAGATTTGTGATTCAACACTGGAGCCCTTTGAAAATTCAAGTTGCATTTACATACAGATGTATGAGAACATGGTGTTCTGCTCTGTCTTTGCATGCATTTCATGTAAGAGTGCAGCAGTGGAAATCAAAATCCCGTTCCATTATTATTCTTTATGCCTTTATTTATAATCAAGAACAATCAAGATCCTCAGCTCGTGACTTCTGTTGAAAGGCATTAAGCTACAGATAGTTACAGAGACACTGGCTAGGGCTTCAGCCCTACTGGAAGAGAAATCTGACCTTTAGGCAGGTAGGCAAAATTTCCCTGGCTTTTTTTAATTAAGCCTCACCAACAATAAAAAAATAGATTAAATCAAATTCTCATGATGAGGCTGAAATAACAGTATCAGAATTACCACCCACTTCCCTTCTGCAACTTAAAGTCTTTGATTGCGCATATCATTATTTCAAATGCTTTATCACCTGACTTGGTATCTTTTCTGTATGAGACAGATTTTCATAAGATAATTAACTGAACCCTGGAGAAAAGAATTGCTATAAATGGTTAGGACTGATAGAGGGAGGAGAACAGTCGCACAAAAGTCCACATTGTGTTAATAAACATGCCAAAAAAAAGTATGATCATTAGACAACATCATGTCCAGCCATCAGGATTTATTTCCTTCCTTCCAGAGAGAAAAAAAAGGGTACGTGATCTGATCTTGGAACACTGCCTCCAACTGTTTCAAAAATTTATTTAGCTCTCAAGATATGGGACAAAGAGAGTAAATTTTTCCTTGAACGTGTGTGGTGTGGAACCTAAGAAAGTATGGTTTTGGCTGTAATGTTTGCCATAACATATATTCGATCGATGCTGTCAGGCATTGCACATTTCTCCCACCGGTACAAGAAGAAGCTGACAGTCAGTTTCAACAAGATGCATCATTTG
>NW_010528321.1:0-6231 GCF_000687285.1 Phaethon lepturus | reverse complement strand
GGGAAAGAGTTACTCTCCCCAGAACAGGAAGGCACAATATGTGCCTCAGCTTCTCCTAGCTATAGAGCAGTATTAGCTGTAGTGCTGCTGTTTATGTAAATAATGGTAATGGAGGACCAGAGGGACAAACCTGGAAACTAGAGCCTGGGGTGCTTGCATGGGCATGTGCAGAGACACACCATGCTCCGAAGAGCGCAGGATACCATCCAAACCTACCAAACAAAAGCAGTCCCAGGTCCCTCCCTGAAAGAGATAAAAGCTTGGGTCTTCATCTTCAATAACCAGAGGCTTTCATGGAAGAAAGAGACATCAGGGGAGAGCTGGTAGACTCCCACAAGAAGACATGTCGTCGTGATGTGCAATGGGGTGTTTGATAAAATGTTGTAACACGTTACAAAAAATTATGTCCGCAACAACCTTATCTCCTGCCAATTTGCAGAGCCCATGTTGACTGAATAGGCAAAACCCAAACTGACAGGTGAACGAGTTTCTGAAGCACTATTACAGACATTAAAAGGCACAGGGCTGCGAGAAAAGTCCTGAGCTTACCATGTTACCTGCCAATTTCCCCTGACTCTTAAGTACATGAAGTATCTACATGAACATAAACTGCTGTTGGGAACTCATGCTGGAACAGCATGACTGAGTATTTCTAAGGGCCTTCTCCTTGACACAGACCCAGACTTTAATTGCAGAGCTTGGGTAAAGAGTAAATGAGCTGTTTAATCTGAAAAGCTAAACCTCCTCACATACAGACAGCGTCCAGCTATGCCAGCTAGACAGCAAGTATCTGACAGCAAGTCCTCTGCCAGGGAAGCGACTCAAGTAGTATCAGAGCTGGGATTTTCCTGTCAGGCTTCCCATTCCCAGACTTCTTTGTAAAGTCTGCAAATGGAGATGCCAACATGCCCCATTCTGACCTACACAGCAAACAATTGGACTGGTGTTCCTGCTGCGTTATCGCCAAAATGAATCGTCGCGTTGCCTCAACGGCCTGGCGAGATGGAGAGTTTTCTGCTGGGAAGCGTCAGTTGAATCCCGCACCTACTGCTCGCATGACACCAACTGCATATTTTGTGTTCATCGCAGAAAAGAAAAACACCCAGCAGAAAAAGGCTCAGCTTTAAATTTTGCTCTTTGCCAGGACAAACATGGGAGCTAGTGAAGCACCACTCTGAAAGCTCTAGCTTACTAAACTCCAGGGAAGAAGTTCAGCAATCTTTTTTAAAAAACAGAATAAAGGTGCTAGAGAAAAATGTGCCATCCCCCGCAACAACATAAATTGCACAAATCTGAGGAATAGAAATGGCCATGCTATAACATCGTATACAACTTTCTGTATCCGAGAAGAATTGTAGTGCAGTGTCCTGCTGTTATTGGAGCCAGGAGGAAAAAATCTTGCTGGGAATGGGGTGTGGGGATGACAAAAGCGTTCTTTGCCTTCTCAGGCTTCAGAAGTCCCTGGGTCAGCTTGGCAATGAAAGGTCCCCACTGAATCAGGAAGATTAACTCCAGGGAAAGGCATCCCTACAGGGAGAGAGCAGCTGGCAGTAGTTAATAATTACAGTCTTCTGCTGCAATGGTGGGTGGGGTCTAAAAAAGGGTAGGAGATTTGGACTAGGTGTCTTTGAATCAAGTCTACATTAACCTATGTGATCTGAAGCTTCTCTCTTACCAGCATTTGGAGCATAAAATCCTATCACTTATGCCTAACTGCCACATACCTGTAACCCTATACATGTGGGATAAAATTAAATCAAGACAAACAGACACGCATGTTGCCCCTTTATAATTTATAAAGATGAAAGGCAAAGGGTTTTTTTTGCCAGGGCAGCGTTCAGGAACTTTAGATATCCTGCTAGAAAAAAATTATTCTCTCCCCATTAAGAGATATATCTGTCAGAGTTTGTCAGACATCCAAAATATTATTTCTGCTCTCTTCATTAGAAACGATGTTTTGTAAGCGACAGAGACGTACTGTTCACAGACCACCATTTACTTAAACAAATTATTAATCATAAAGTGATGTTGGAATGCAAAAAATGCTACATCTCCAACCATGACTCAACAGCAGTTGGTTTGACCTCTGTTTTGTTTGGAAAATCCCCAAAGTTAAAAACCTCTGTTGGGTGCATTGAAGCTGGCTGACAATCAGGTTGGCTTTCTCAGGGTTTTGTTTTCCTGCTTTTTTTGGTGAGCTCTTTAGACGTAGTTCCCTGGACATTGAGGGGTTCAGAGATCACCAGTTCAAAAACATTGCTCTATGAAATGCATCCTTGTTTCAGTATGCAACAAACCTCTGCCCACATCTGAGGAAGGAAAGCGCCAGATATTTTATTCTTTATCTATCTCATCAAAGACTTCAACAGCACAGTGGAAGAGCAACTTAGTGAATAAATACAGAGGCGATCTTCTACTTTGTTATTTATCTTCTAGAAGAATATAAAAATAATTACTGAGAAACATTTCAAAGGTTGAAAATATTGTCCACAGTAAAAAGGGGAACTAAAATCTCCCACAGCCTAAGTGGGAGAAGTGTGAAAGTCTGTTGCTATCTGTAAGCATTTGCATTTTTAGGATAACTGAAGATGATTATATTCCAAATTCCTAAGCCCATTGCAATGCAAACCCTCTTAAACATGGGTATTAGTGCAGAACTGTAATAGCTAACGTCTTTACTGTCTCAACAAAACAGATCGTGGTCATTTCAAATGAGACCTTACTTTGCAAGCTCAGATATCAAGCAATTATAGCAAACCCTCTTCTGATAGGTGTCCAAAGATAATTTTGCAAAGGAAGAAGTATGAATCACCTAAAGATACACAGAACAATTGTCTATATTGTGCTTTTGGAGTCATAAAATCTCTGAATCTTATTTCACAATGGAGTCAGTAATGCTTCTTTTTTATTTACTGCAGTGGCTAAATACTCACCCTCCCATGTATTGGATATTGTAATTTCCATTCACTATGCTCTCCCAAATCCCATCCTTTATAAAAGTAGTGCACCACTGGGAGGACTACAGAAAATTAAGGGAGGAAAATTGATTAAAAGAGACAAGGCACTGTTCCTTGTAACTGCTGGATTGTTACATGTATTACTTTCTGCTATATAATTAGTTTTGATAATTAATCTAATAGTAATTACCATTTATCTAATTGAAATATGAAGCCTTTATGTATTCCCCCAGTTTTTTCTCTCATCCTGAAAATCTCTAACAATATGTGTGAGAGAAGGACTTTAGAAAACCAAGCTCAAGTTGTAAATATTCAGAAAGAATTTAAATAATACTGCTTTTCAACCTAACAACCCAACTTCTAACATATGTACCTTTTCTCTGCAGGAAAGCAGAGTTTTGCATGTGTCCAACATGAGAAAAAGCAATACAGAATTACGGGAATTGTTCCATCCCGTGGAGTCAGCAACACAAATGGGAGGCTATGCCTTAGTAATTTGTGGGGCTTTTACCTCCCCCGTCGGGCCGCAAGCATAATACCTAGAAGACATATTCTGGGAGTTGTTCCATGCAAAATTCCTGTCCAGGGCTGCACTGTTTACATTGACTACAAATCTGTATGCACAAGAGAGCTCAGCATGGGAACAAAAACCTATCTCTGAAGTCTTCCTGTGAAATAAATTGAACATAGTTTGCCCCATAACAACAGGGGAAAACAGAAATAATTTTGAAGGGTAAAGCATCCCTCAAAAATTTGCAGGAAACCTCTGCTTCTTAATACTACAGACTGTGTTAAACAAGTCTCTTAAATGAACAGACATTCTAAAAGTACATGCTCAGTGTAGGTGAGGCCAATCAAGTCCAGCGAATTGATCCCTCTGTGAGCCACGGAAAAGGCAGTATGGAGACTCAATCTACACAAGAAAGCAAGCCAATGAAAAAAGTTATGTTGCAATGTGAGAGCCACATTTTAAGAACTACCTGTTTCCTGAACGCAGCCGTATTTACTATGGCTCCACAAAATACTATGGGCCACATGATACACTATTTTTTACAGATCAGGTCAGATATGATGAAAAGACAGTGGGGAGGGGGAAAAGAAGAAGGTCCTACAAAGGAAAGCAAAAAAACCCTCTACTCAAAGGAAGTACGAGAAACAGGTCTGCAAAAGCAGTGAATCAAGACTTTCAACTAAGAGGATTTATGGAGGAAGAGATTTTATCTCCAGGCACAGGTTAGCCGTGTATAAATCCTAACCCTCGTTTTAAACAAACTGACCCCAAATTACTCATGACATTTAGAAGAATTTTGTACTAGAAGAGAGCCTTGGTGGTAATTTTATGATAAGACAAAGTATTTGGAAGGGAGATCTTTTCAGTGCACAGGATGATTTCGCTTTGAAAAACTTCCTATTTGTTGATTCACCAAATCTCCAAAGCGGCCCAGGCTGGAAGTCCTAAACTTGCTTCAGTTGGAGTTGGCAGGGACCTTTAACTAGTTTGTTGGCAAAATTATTTAAATAAAGGTTCTTTGTCTATCTTTCCTTTTTCCAAAGGTACAAAATTATGTCAATTAAAAACGTAGCCTGTACCCCTGTATAAACAAAACTCAACTTAGAAATAAATTTGCAAGAACAAAGACATGCTGTTTTAAGGACACGTTTCCCCAAAGACCGCAGACCCAGCATGAGCACAGAGTACAGCTACGTTGCAGCTGAGAGCCCGACTGCTCTGGACCCAGAAGTGACAGAGCACCAGCAACGTGCCAAATCCAAGCTGGCAAGCTCTGCAGGGCACAGAGTCCTGTTCCACACCTGCACGATTGCCTCTACATGGTGTTATGTGCTTCTCTGCAGATGCACCGGCACAGCTGAGGCTAGCTCAGATGTTTCCACCATGCTCCCCTGCAGCAGCACAAATGTATTTTCTGCTGCTTTCCTGCAGATTCTTTTGGAAATTAATTTTCAGGTGGGATTTTAAAGTCATGGGGACTTTGTAAAGCTGGATAAGTGCAGTGGCCGTATCAGGGCTTTCAGCTAGGAACAATAAGGGAGGACAATTATAACCCACAGTTAAGCAAGGCAGCAGTGGACACGGATTGAGACCAAAGGGTACAGGGTGACAGGAACAAGAGGGACCTCAAGAACAATAAAAAATTATGAACAGGTACTGACCTCAAATGTACAGATACAAATGTGTGGCAGCCTGGGGAACAAGCAGGAGGAACTAGAGCTCCTTGTGCTGTTCCTACAGCACTGCTGGAATAACAAATATGGTGGGAGAGATGGTGGATGTAACAGCTATGGTGGAAGCATTGTGATGGATGGATACAAGCTCTGCAGGAAAGACAGGGAAGGAAGAAGGGAAGATTTGGGGGGCTCTTTACATAAAGGAGCAGCTTGAACATTTATGATGGATGGTGGTCTGATTGAGGGTGTAGGTCAGGATCAGAAAAGAAGCCAGTAAGAGTGACAAGCATGTGGCAGTATATTACAGACCAGCCCATCAGGGTGATGAGGACAGTCAAGCACTGGAACAGGTTGTCCAGAGAGGTTGTGCAGTCTCCATCCTTGGAGATTTTCAAGGCTTGACTAGATAAAGCCCTGAGGAACCTATCTAATCTCACAGCTGATCTCATTTGGGGAGGAGGTTGGACTAGGTCCAGAGGTCTCTCCCAGCCTGAATTATACTATGATCCAAATAGTATAGGATCCCAGGCAGGAACTGTAGTTATGAAACTGAGGCAGAGGAATAGAGTATCTGCTACCAGCCAAGAAGTCTCAGTCTTGTGACTGTGTCTTAGCCATGATCATGAGATCAATACCTGGCTCCAAGCCTGGTGTCACCAGCAGAACAGGTTATTTGATCATGGGTTGGTTTACGTGACACAAGGCCTGCTGGTAACAGATGGGCTACACCTGTCTCAAAGGGGGAAAAAGATGTTTGCACAGGAGTTTGCAGGGCTCACTGAAAGACCTTTAAACTAGATTTGAAGAGGGAAACGGGTAAAACCAAGCTCACTAGAGATAAGCCTGGGGGCAGCACGCCCATGTTTGAGGGACAGTGTGCTAGTGAGGTCCTTTGGTCTGCTGTCTCAGTGGAGGTAGGGGATGGAGATCCATGCAGCATCAAAAACAAAAGGGTTATTGATGTGTGAGAAACCACGGAAGTGCCTGAGAATGGTCACATACGAATTAGGGCTTCGCCCCGCAAAAAGGTGGTGATATCAACAGCCCAGCTGAAGCGTATCTACACCAATGCATGCAGCATGGGCAA
>NW_010528320.1:83347-146394 GCF_000687285.1 Phaethon lepturus | reverse complement strand
AAGTGCAGGGTCCTGCACTTTGGCCACAACAACCCCATGCAACGCTACAGGCTTGGGGAGGAATGGCTGGAGAGCTGCCCGGTAGAAAGGGACCTGGGGGTGCTGGTTGACAGCCGGCTGAACATGAGCCGGCAGTGTGCCCAAGTGGCCAAGAAGGCCAACAGCATCCTGGCCTGTATCAGAAATAGCGTGGCCAGCAGGACTAGAGAAGTGATTGTACCCCTGTACTCGGCACTGATGTGGCAGCACCTCGAATACCATGTTCAGTTTTGGTCTCCTGACTACAAGAAGGATGTTGAGGTGCTCAAGCATTTCCAAAGAAGGACAACAAAGCTGGTGAGGCGTCTGGAGAGCAAGTCTTACGGGGAGAGGCTGAGGGAACTGCCATTGTTTAGCCTGGAGAAGAGGAGGCTGAGGGGAGACCTTATCGCTCTCTGCAACAACCTGAAGGGGGGGTTGTGGTGACGTGGGTGTTTGTCTCTTCTCCCAACTAACTAGTGATAGGACGAGAGGAAATGGCCTCAAGTTGCGCCAGGGGGGGTTTAGACTAGATATTAGGAAAAATTTTTTCACCACGAGGGTGGTCAAGCATTGGAACCAGTTGCCGAGGGAGGTGGTGGAATCACCATCACTGGAAGTGTTCAAAAAATGTGTAGACGTGGCACTTCATGGTTTAGTGGGCATGGTGGTGTTGGGTTGATGGTTGGACTTGATCTTGGGGGTCTTTTCCAGCCTTCATGATTCTGTGATTCTGTAACCCAAGATTTTTTACCATTCCCTATTCACATCAATCCTATTGTCAAGTTCCACCTTCTATAGGTAATTTTATTAAAGGAAACAAAGTATGTTCAAAAGGTTAAAATATCTGAGGTTTTCTTTTTGTTTCAATGCATATTTTATTATGCCAGTAAAGTTTCTAATAAAATGCCAGGCATTGATCAACATGCAGCATTCACCATATGCAGACGTTTAGTTCCAGCTGAGCATCTTTTCATTATTCTGATTCAACAAATTTCCAAACCACATGACAGCGAATACCTTGTCAAAGAATATTGTCAAAGTCCCATGGTCAGAGCAATGCTAGACTGCGTTACAGTCAGTTTCGAATTTTTAAGCTTTTATCTAATTTCTCTGGATATTCTCTGGAAATGCTTTGAAGAACCTATTGGCATGAACTGCTTTGAGGAGCTGCTTTACTTTACTCATCTTATTTGAAATATTCACCATTAGCTTAATTGAAATATATATGCATGTACAAATCAAGAATATTAGTTTCAGATTTTTTTTTAACAGAAAGATCATTCAAATTAATAATAATAGAAGCTCAGCCTCTCCATCTCTCATTTAGTTCTTGTTCAAGAGAGTTATTTACATGACAGTAACTCAGCTGTGTAACAGTAATTTAGGTGAGAAAAGGAAGATGTACCTGAAGATGTACATAAATATTATGTATACGTACATAAATACTATGTATGCATACATAAAGCAGAGAAATTTAAAATTGGAGAGAGATAGGGCAACTGATGTCATCCTACTGCCTAAGCATAACAAATTATTTAAATGAATTTTTATTGGAATTTCACAGCATATCTTTTTAGGAAAAAAGGTAAAACAAAGTTTCATTTTCAAAAAATGCAACTCCACATCAGCAATGCTGCTCAGGGTGGGCCATTGCATGACCCACAGCAGCAGAGAGCTGCTCTGATTTGAGTGACCTGTTTTAGTTCTGGCAAGAGGGTGACTATTTTGCAGTCCAGCTGAAAAGTGCACTAATGAAGCAAGAGGCAAGGACAGTTGAGCCTTAAGCTCAGAATCACTAGTGGAAACTTTGTGCCAGTCTGCAAGGGTTATAAAGTGGATTTTTAGACAGACAGTGCTTTATTATAGCCCTAACATTACAAGACAGAGTTATCTTGTTGTTCTTTCTAAACTGACCTTCCAGACATACAGAATGTGATTTTCATCAATCTTTCTGGGCTCACCTTAACCTTTCTAACAAGCACTTCTGCTGCTGCCTGATAATATGTATTAGCAACATATCCACCTACACAAAGCTGAAGCATGGCCTGAAGATATTATAAATTTAAAAATCAGCTTCTCTTAAATCACCTCTACTTGACATGATACCAAAAATCATCTCTCTTTCAATTCCCCCAACTCCCTCTATAGGCACACTCATTCATGTCGATGTACAGAAAAAGGCAGTAAGCAAAAGCTTATTCTAAATGTAGACTTAGAGGTTGACTCTGGCAGAGATAGATGTTTAGAGTTGCAAACTGATATGAAAAAAACCCAGGCATTTTATTGGCTGGCATCAGCCTGAGCAACCTGATTAAACCACTTCCAGGGAGTAGCAATGGTTTCTAAGTGTTGAATAGACTTTGGGCTAGGGTTAAGTTTGTTTGGAATTTTTTGATCAAGAGCTAATGTGTTAGGTTTAAATCTGAAGCTTAGGAGTTCACAGGTTTTGACAGTTTAGCTGGCCATACTGTTAAGTAATTGCTATTGTATGATCAAGTCCAGCACTAGAAGTTAGAATTCAAAGTGCTTACAAGGTGAGAGCTAATTGCCAATGCTCATACAGCTTCTTAGACTGTTTGTACAAGTTAGTGCTTGGAAAGCACTACTGCTGTTGGTATGTATGTCAACAAAGACTTTTCATCTTGAGGGCGCTCACAGGGCATGTGCAGGACACCTAAGGGATCAGGCCCAGCCAGCATGGGTTCGTGAAAGGCAAGTCCTACTTGACCAACCTGATCTCCTTCTATGACCAGGTGACCCGTCTGGTGGATGAGGGAAAGGCTGTGGATGTTGTCTCCCTGGACATTAGTAATGCCTTTGACTCTGTCTCCCACAGCATTCTCCTAGAGAACCTGGCAGCTCATGGCTTAGACAGCTTTACTCTTCGCTGGGTGAGGAACTGGCTGGATGGCCAAGCCCAGAGAGTTGTGGTGAATGGCGTTAAATCTGGCTGGCGGACGGTCACAAGCAGTGTTCCCCAGGGCTCAGGTTTGGGGCCGGTCTTGTTCAATATTTTGTTCAATATCTTGTTCAATATCAAGAATGTGGATGAGGAGATCGAGTGTCTCCTCAGTAAGTTTTCAGATGACACCAAGTTGGGTGGGAGTGTTGATCTGCTGGAGGGTAGGAGGGCCCTGCAGAGGGATCTGGACAGGTTGGATTGATGGGCAGAGATCAACTGTATGAGGTTTAATAAGGCCAAGTGCCGGGTCCTGCATTTGGGTCACAACAACCCCATGCAATGCTACAGGCTTGGGGAGGAATGGCTAGAGAGCTGCCCAGCAGAAAGGGACCTGGGGGTGCTGGTTGACAGCCGGCTGAATATGAACCAGCAGTGTGCCCGGGTGGAACAAGAAGGCCAACAGCATCCTGGCCTGTATCAGAAATCGTGTGGCCAGCGGGAGTAGGGAAGTGATTGTGCCCCTGTACTCGGCACTGGTGAGGCCGCACCTTGAATATTGTGTCCAGTTTTGGTCCCCTCACTACAAGAAGGATATTGAGGTGCTGGAGCGTGTCCAGAGAACAGCAGTGAAGCTGGTGAGGGGTCCAGAGAACAAGTCTTCTGAGGAGCAGCTGAGGGAACTGGGGTTGTTTAGTCTGGAGGAGGCTGAGGGGAGACCTTATCGCTTTCTGCAATGACCTGAAAGGGGGTTGTGGCAACATGGCAACATGTGTTGGTCTCTTCTCCCAAATAACTAGTGATAGGACGTGAGGAAATGGCCTCAGGTTGTGCCAGGGGAGATTTAGACTAGATATTAGGAAAAATTTTTTCACCGCGAGGGTGGTCAAGCATTGGAACAGGCTGCCCAGGGAGGTGGTGGAATCACCATCACTGGAAGTGTTCAAAAAACGTGGAGACGTGGCACTTCAGGACATGGTTTAGTGGGCATGAGTTGATGGTTGGGCTTGATCTTGGAGGTCTTTTCCAACCTTAATGATTCTATGGTTCTGTGATTCTACACACTACAGCTTTAGTTGTGAAAGTCAAAATTTGACTAAGAATTTTTAAAATAATCTCAATTTTTGCCTCTTATATTGAATTGTTTAATCTAACTTGATTGCAAAACATTTCATTCACTAACATGCTACATAAAAACAAGTACTGAAGTAAATTAACTTTGACATTGAAAGAGTAGGTCACGCTGTTTTCATTTAAAAATAATAAATAAAACATTTAATTGACATTTAAATGCAATAACACTAAGATGTCTGAGAAAGGCCGATATGTTAATGGATAGTTTCTTCTATTACTTTTTTTACAGCAAACAGGGAAGGGAAAGGAATATGTTACTTTCATTCTCTAAAGGAGGAATCAATGCTCTGGGAAATTATGATTTACTGAAGTTAGGGAAAAAAATGGTCTTTGTCAAGCCAACAAATTATATTTAATGTCCCAGTCTAGTGCATAAAATACAGTAACAGCTTTCAATTCTGGTGTATCTGTGCTTTTGTGAAGCTCAGCGAATATTTGAGGACCATTTCACTAGTGTTGTTAAGGCAGATGCTCTTTGAAAGCAGTGTGTCAGCATACTTCTAATATTATGTAAAAACTAAGACGAAAGAACAGATGGAGTAAAAGACTTACAATGGTTACAATGCACAAAATGTAATTTATATTTAAACAATTAAACATTTTGAATGGTCTGCTTTAATTAACTTCCAGTGCAAAAAATTAAGTACTGTGGGTGGAGCTATCGGTAGTTTCATGTGATTTATGAGCTCTGCATGAAAAGGTAATATTCATACAGTGCTGTGTAACTCAGACTGCATTGCCATAGCTACATATGCATCTGAGGATAACACTGGATACACTTCAGAAGTAAAAATGATCTATTAATTCTTGGAGACAGATGGTTGTTATTTTTGCATAATTTAATTAAACTACGTCCAAATATAATGGAGATCTTGCTAATTGGCTCTAGGAACTTGCTGAGCAAGACTCACACCCTATTGTTAGCATTTGTTTTTTTCCTTTGCATACTTTTCTGAGTGCAAGATCTATAGGACAGTTGCATCTGGATTTCTTTGTGGATTTCTTCACCAGAATTTCTTGCTAATGTACAAAGGGCCAAGTCTTGCATTTCATGAGTGTGGATATTTTATCTCCACAAGCATTATCCTTCTTGACACTTTATTTTAGATACAGCTTTTGCAATAATATACTTCCACAGTTAGAAAACTCAAAGACTAAACATATGTCTTTAGTAAACTAGCGTGTCAGATGTATTATATTCCTTGTCCACTGCTTCCTTCCTGTGCTCCTTTGGGACAGTCTTCTTAAGTATGTCAGCTGGTATTGTCTGGATGGCCCAGCTATCAGCTTTCCTGACTGTTTTAAGTGTTTCATCTAATCTCCTGTAAGACTCCCTACACTCAACATTTCTGAATAAGTGTTTCTGCTGTTCCATCTAATCTTTTTCCCCCAAAAGAGTGCTTCTCTTTGCTTAACTCGTGTTTCATCTTGAGACAACATGCTTCTGACATCTCAATGCTTCAAATGCCACCAGAGAGAGCCCCTTGTAATCTCAATCCCTGATATAGCGTTCACAGGCTATGCTGCACATCCTCCTTTCTGAATGGCCCCATGGACACCCTGTTCCAAGGGGGCAAGTCTGGACTCTGCTGAGAAGAAATGATGAATCATACCTGTGAAGATGGTGCAGTGGCAGCAGACTTTTTGGGATAAGGAAGAAAAGTCAGACTTTTCTGACTCACCTGGGGAAAACAACAAGTACAAAATGTGCTACAGCCTAAGCTTGAACCTTATATGTGCTATTCACATTGATTTAACTGATGCTAGAGCCTTCTTAAAGCTCTTGGAAAGAACTGAGAGAAATTTCAGGCCAGAAAGATGGAAAAACAGATTTGGGGAAAAGGAGAAAGAATGGAGAAAAGGCAATAAGGAATTTCATTGGAACCTCATGTGCCCAATGGTATTGGTATATAGCCAATGATGCCAAGTACTGTCCCGTAGTTGTCCTTCCTTGCTTTCCCCTCTACCCTAATCTGGAAGCATGTGGCATCTAGGCATATATACATGCATGGATATGTTTATAAATGTGAAACCATTTAATATTGTCGTGGTTTAGCCCCAGCCGGCAACTAAGCCCCACGCAGCCGCTTGCTCAATCCCCCATGGTGGGACAGGAGAGAGAATCAGAAGAGTAAAAGTGGGGAAACTCATCGGTTGAGACAAAGACAGTTTAATAAGTAAAGCAAAAGCCGCTTACGCAAGCAAAGCAAAACAAGGAATTCATTCACCACTCCCCATGGGCAGGCAGGTGTTCAGCCATCTCCAGGGAAGCTCCAGGGCTCCATCGCACGCAATGGTTTCTTGGGAAGACAGACGCCATCACTCCAAATGTCCCTCCACCCCCTCCTTCTTCTTTGTCCCAGCTTTATATACTGAGCATGACATTATGTGGTATGGAATATCTCTTTGGTCAGCCTGAGTCAGCTGTCCCAGCTGTGTCCCCTCCCAGCTCCCCGTGCACCCCCAGCCTTCTCGCTGGCAGGCCAGCACGAGAAGCTGGACTGTCCTTGACTACTTAGCAACAGCTCAAAACACCAGCACATTATCAACATTTTCTCATCCCATATCCAAAACATGCCTCACACCAGCTTCTATGAAGAAAATTAACTCTACCCTGGCTGAAACCAGGACATTATCCACCTCTTATTCCATACCATTTACGTTATGCTCAGGTACCAGATTATCCAATACAACCTCATTAACCACCATCTGCTTCCCCATGCTTTAATATAATACACAGATTATCGTCCCCTTAGTCCATAGAACTCCATCCAAAATGTCTGTGAAATGTCCACAAATGTCCATGAAATGTCTGCTGAGGTCATTTAGTCCATGACTTTGGGCTCCATCCCTTACGGTTGTCACTCAGGACAGGCGAGGTGCTGTGTTGCATGGAGTTACTGGGCACCAAAGCCAGCTCAGGTCAGGTCAATGCTGCACTTGCACTGCTTCTTGTAAGGATTGTCCTCCATTCGTTCAGGTGGTTCCTGCGATAATAGTTCCTATAACATGCAACTCAAATCTTATATACACAAATATATATACAAAATACTATATTACATTACATTGTATCCATTATATATTATAATGATTAAGTACATATGCATATGTATGTGTATGTATATGTTATGCATGTAAATTGTAACCAAGCCTCAAGGGTGGTATGCCAGACCAAATGCAATGACCACTGGGTCAAACACAAGCAATGGAAAGATATCTCACTTCAATGACAATAAATTATGTGTACACATGTATATAGTCCAGGATATCTATAGATCTGAACAGTGTTCTGTTCCACATACCCATATCTGAAATCTGTTGTCCGAGCAGCTTCTTGTTTTCATTGTGGTCTTGTATATCACATAGAGACGTCTCTACCCATGCTATCACATGCAATTCTGTGCAAATTAATTTAATACTCTAATTGGGTTCTGCCAAGCTGTCAAGGTTGCATTCCCATAGTGATCAGTAGTGAGCTTTAATGATCAATAAACTTTTAGTGATTCATGTTTATCATCTTGGGGTCACTGGTACCATTCTGTACTTAGACTTTCAAGACCGCAGTTATCTTCTTGTGCCTGTACTTTTGAAGGTACCAGTTAAAATTGCCCTTTCTTATTCAACAGCCTTCAAGCTGCAGTTACCTGGCATCAAACATTTTATTAGAACAACCTGATAATGCCCACATCTTTGTTGTAGGATCCTGTAGCAGTTCACTGAATAAAAATATTGATCCATTAGAAGATGCCTATATAATTATTTATATTACTATTTTTAGTTATGACACTGTCATTGGCACATTATCAAAACTGCTTTAGAGCAATTCCCCCTTCACCAATAACTTGTTCATATTACTGTCATTTTATGAGTTCAGTCAGTCAGTTTGACTGAACACTCCTGAACCTGCCCCATCTCATTATCACCGCTAGCCTCTTGACAGAGTAGTTTATTTTGAATTCTCTGACCTCGTGTTGTCAGGTATAATTTTTTTAATTATTAGTCACAAGGCATCTTGTTGCAATATACAAATATGTTTCATAAATATAAAATTTTTTTTGAAGTGATATCACCATTTGCATTATCCATGATACAATAATTGCAAGGAATACTAGGTATAATGCAGACTCACAGCTTGTGCTGTCTCAAAATCCAACTCAACACATATATTTGCGTTTCCGTCTACATATTCTGCAACGGTGATGAGAATCCTGACTTTGCATTTGATATGTAGAGTATAATTCCTATTTGTATAGATTTGTTCATTTGTTATACGTATCCTTGAGTTCCTCAGTTTCACTTTCCAGAGGCAGTGGAAAATGAATGCCACACCACCTCTTGTTCAGCCATGGACTGATAGGAAGAGTTTGTGCTGGAAGACTTTCCAGCAACTGGATCAATGTGTTCTGCTTTAAACTTCATGGGGAGAGCAGGAAGATGGATCATAAAGGGTAATTGGTTTCACTCTATAAGTATATTTAATTACACAGTCAACTATTGCTAACATAGAAATGCCTAATAAAACACAGAGCCGTCTAAGTTGCAGAATCCCTGCCTGGATGCTCTTCGTTTTATTGTGGCATGGAACATCCCACAGATTTTTGAAGTTTTCTTGTCCACGGGTTATGTGTTTGATTGATGAGGTAAGGATTTCTTTCTTTTTTTTTTCCTTTTTTTTCTTTTTTTTTTCTTTTTTTTTTTTTTTAAATAAATGTCATTATAGAACCAGAATAATTTTTTCTCTTCTTACCTGTGGGAGTTTCTAATTACAACATCCTCAAAATATAGTTTATACACAATACATATATATCCATTCTCAGACCTTCTCAAATGTTCAGAAGCACCACTTCCCTGTTTTTATAGTCTTTACCCTTGCTCTCTATAATAACATGTATTATTTTTAAGATTTTATGTGCTAATTCAAAGACATTCTACAGTAGACGTAGAACAATATATCCCTCAGATCTTTTAAATCCATATGCTCATAACCATTCTTAAGGGCAGTACTTGTGTGGTTATTTACTTTATGATATAATTGAACTTATTTTGGTGTTCTGCTTTTACTTAAGATTATCAGTTTGTCTGAACAATTCGGTCTATAGAAATGTGAATTGTATGGTGGTTTTAGGAACTTTTAAAAATTGTATTATAATAAAATTTGCGGCCTTTGGATAAAAAAGTTAGTAGAAAAAGTTTGTAGTTATTCTCCTCTGACTCTAGGGCCTGAGCAGTAGACTGCTGATGAAGTGTCTAGGGATCAGACATAGTGAAGTTTTCAGATAAACACACACTGCTTCCAACGTTTAGTGTTATATTAGTTTACATGGATTGAAAGCATACATAGTCTGTCCATCTCACAAGTCACTTAAGAGTACTTTCCACTTCTGTGAAAATTATTGTGAATGTGAGAAAGCATAACTAAAAAAAAAAACCCCAAATCAACCAAAAACCCCCAACAAAAAGTCTAGTTCTGTTAAGCTGTTTGTAGCTAAATAAATGTAATTGCAGTATAAAACTTTCAGACAGACTTGAATTTGCTTGGAGGCCGTTCCTGAAATCCATACATATTTCTTGATGTGCGCATTATGTAAGTTCTTATCTGTTATTTGAATATTTCAGGAACATAAAATCAGTTTCTTAGATGTTGTAAAGAAGAGAACACCAGCCTGCAGCATACCTAAATGCTATGCAGTCCATTGGTGAAATTGCAATAAAACTAAACATGAAAATAAATCTTATATAAAAGTTAATAAACTTATCTTGTAAGACACTTTCAAGCATTTGAAAAAATGTCATTACTAGAAGTCATGACCACTGTAAAACTAGTATTCTCATTACAGAATTGAGGAGGAAATAAGCTTTTCCAAACAAGTTTCCTAGTTATAATTCTTACAGTGTGTCCGAGTAGCTTAAACATTTGCCTTATTACAGAAAAGCAATGAAAACTTTAAAGTTAACATTTGATACTACCATGAATTTACATGGTACCAGGAGGTTACTTGGAGTGAAAGATCAGCAATCTGAATCGGGAAATTGTCTCTCTCCGGCTTTCATAGATTTGGGAGTGTCCTGGGAAAACGTAAGCAATGCACCATCCATTTTCTTTTAAAACCTGACATTGTGTATTGCATCTGGCTGGGATGGAGTTAACTTTCTCAACAGCTTCCTGTATGGTGCTGTGTTTTGTATTTGCTGCTAGAACAGTCTTGCTAACTCACTAAAATTTTGGCTATTGCTGAGCAGTGCTTGCATAACGTCAAAGCTTTCTCTTTTTTGCACTCTGCTGCTGCAGTGAGTCAGCTGGGGGTGAGCAAGAGATTGGGAGGAGACACAGCTGGGACTGTTCACCCTAAGTGACCAAAGGGATATTCCATATCGTTTGACATTGTGCACATCTAGGGAAAGGAAAAGGAAGGGGGGATGTCTTTGTTTATGGTGTCTATAACACATGCCGAGGTCATGATTTCCAGCAAGTGGCTGGACATCCCCTGCCAATGGGTAGTAATGAATTAGTTCCTTTTTTTGCTTTGCTTGTGTGCATAGCTTTTGCTTCACTTATTAAAATTTCTTTATCTTGACCCACAAGTCTCCTTGTCTTCTTTCCATTTTTCTTCATCCTGAAGGAGAGGGGAGTGAGTGAGCAACTGTGTGGGTCAGCTGTTGGCCAGGGTCAACACACAACACAGTCACCATTTAGAGGCTAATTATGATGGGAACAGTTTCATAAAGCAGCACAGATCAACACAGTTGGGGTTGCTGAATTTTCCTGAAGAGAACAAGAAACACTTTATTAGCAGCTGATGGATAAGTAGGCCTTTCCAGGATGGTTACCTTTGCCACTGGGTTATGCTGGCAGCATCTCCAAACTTTGGTTAGTTAGCAGTTGAAGTTTCTGACTGTTACGCCAAATCCTTGCCTGATAATTTGTTTGATATTGCCCAGTCTTTGACATCCAGTCCTGCTCTGGACTTTGGTCTCTCCCCCTCACAGTTCTTCAGCCTCTTACATGATAATAACAAAGAAAGAAACGAAAAGAATAAGCAAAGTTAACTTTTAACCAAACCTTAAATTGTGGAGGCTTTCCCCAAAGGAATTTGTGAGATTGAATTTGTAATACTAGTGGCAGAAGAATTGATATAAGAAAACAAGTGACCAAGATATGCTCTGAATACTGAAAATAGTGTTGTGGCCAAAAGAGAACAAACTCCATATGTGAAGCCACGAGTTTGTTTTAGTCCAATAAATGCTGTTACAGCCTAATAGTGAAACTATTAGCCAACTTACAATAATATTAACACTTATAATTCAAATTAATACAGAAAGCCCCCTTTAACAATACTCTTAAAATCTTTGTACATTTAAACCTACTAACATCTACTCTTTTTGTGACATTAAAACAGCATTTCAGAACAAAGCATTATTTATTCAATGCTCAAAGGCACAAAGTAATTAGGAATATGGGTTAAAAAAGGAAAAGTGTAGGTGTAGGGTATTGGCTATATCTCTGGAAATCCTTCATGCTGGCTTCATCTATTTGACAGAAAAAAGAAAGAAATCCATCAAAGGAAAAATTTCAGAACCCCTTGCTACCCCTTATACCTTCCTCCCTCTGTGTATATATGCCTGTTTGACAGTTTTGTACAGACACAAACTGGGCAAGGTCTTTCTGCTCCTTCAAACCTCTTCTCTAGGCAGAAGTGGGAGATTTTTAGATCTCATTTGATCCCATTCTAACCTGAGTTAAACCAGAAAACTAAAGTTTATCCCCACTAACAATGGAGGTGTTACTGTCTTTGCTCATTTGAATAGTTATATTATGAAGTATTGACTTTCATTTTCTCTAGATTACCCCATTTGTAGTCTTATTTGAATGGAATAGTTAAATCATTGTACCTAACTCCAGGAGATCCTTACCACATACTTTTCAGAGTTTACCATAATGGATTAAATTTCTTGTTTACTGTTGTTGGTCAATAATAAAAACATACTGTGAAATAATTTTGCTCTTGTGTTCTTTTCTTTCTGTCTTCAGCAAGAAATCTGTAGCATATTCATGCAACTGCACAGAGATATGCTTGACTATATTTGGTGTTTTAAACTTTAAAACAAATCCTCCTCTAGAGAATTTTGGGGTATAAGCAAACAACTAGAGCAAGCCTTTTAAAGAGAAGCATTTTCTATTGCATTTGATCTCTGTCCCACAGTTGCTTTAAAATGTAGTATTTTATTGAATATAGATCCACTTGTAACTGTTTGGGAATTACTACGTGAATAAGATTTTTGATAAATGGATGTTTTCATCCCCCTGCAACCTAATTTATCACTGAAATTGGAAGATTTAGTGTTTCCAGATATCTAGACAGTAATGAATTCTCCCAGGTTACCTCAGTTTCTTAGATGAGAAGTACATTTAATATTTGACTTACAGACACCAAAAAGGTTGAATCAGAACAGATCAGACACACAATCTAGAAATTTTACAAGTTGATTCAAAATAATGCTTGTCTCTTGAACCCTCTGAAACAGAACTTCTTCCTTTGGGAAACTGATGACTTTATAGAACCTCAAACTTCTAGAAAGCTCCCTTTTATCTGACACCCTATAGTTTCCTTACATCTTTGCCATAAAATATAAAATGCCACACCTTTGATTGAGAAGCTGTACAGAAATGTTACCACCTTCAATACTGTAACAAAAATATTTTATAAAGATTAAAGGAATTTAAAGTCTCTGAAGTAACTCCCTCTATGTTATACATGGAAAAGAAGTCTGTCTGCTTGTTTGTTCAGACATGGTGAGAAACTGGATGACATCTGCCAGATGTGAAGTCAAGTTGTCAGTTTCTATGGCTATTATATATAGAATTTTTCTCATTGTAGCTCAAGGTAATTCTATTTCTTCCACACTGAATTTATCTTTTAAACCTTTAAACCACTGTATGTTTTTGGCACATGTAATAGGCCAGAGGAAGAGTTGTTCTTTATTGACAAGGTTGTAAAGAGGAAGGTTTGGAGTTTATTACCCTATTACCCTAAATTACCCTATTACCCTATATTACCTCATATTATCCCAGTTTCCTAGGTTGTTACTGTGAAACAATCCAGTGATCCTTTTACAGTAATATCATATAGATACAGAGTGCCCATGGGTCTTCAGTATTGAATGTCTCTTCCCTCTCTATGAAATATTGGTCTCCTGTTCTCAGGTATCCATCCTATTTAGATGGAATCTAGTAGATCTCATGTACTGGAAACTAGCTCAGAGAACAAATTTTAAAAGGGAAATACTGCTTATACAAAAGAAAGAAAATTAAAAAATTACGTGGAAAGAGGATCAAATGCCTTTAAGCATCAAATCAGGGATTCACAGAAAGTGGAAGATCAAACTAGAAGCATAATGTTTGGAAGTGTTTAATACATTGTGTTGCCTGGATCAGTAATTCTCCAGTATTTTTATGATCAAAATGAATTATTGTGTACATAAGGAATTCCTTTATTAAATTATTTTACTTGTCTTTTCACTGAAGAACTAACCAGAAATCTAGAATTCATAGATAGTTTTGAGACAATATGCCCAAACAATGTAGTTTACTGTTTGGGATTGTGGCATAGGGGTTTTGTGTTGATCTAAGAAGGTAAATTGTAAGGTAAGCATAGCTCCACAGCATTAAACAAACACCCTCAGAGAGACTTAACTTTAGCCTGCCTTAAAATAACTGGAATGATTATTATTGGAGAGCCTGGTGACTATAGAAGGTGAGCACAGGCTGAACACCTTACTTTAGGCAGCTAAAATGAAATGAGATTAATCCGACCTTGAATAAAAAAGGCAGGCTGCAAGGGAGCACTGAGTGAGGGCAAAGGGCTCTTTCCTCCTTTACATTCTGCCAGGATTCGGAGGTCTGGCAATGTACCTACCCTGTTCATAATAAGCTCTGATTCAGTGACTTAAAAATTAGAAAATTGTGTGTTAATATTCAGAACAAAATGAATATAGTAATATTGTAAAAGCAAAATAACACTTTTCCTTTTTAAAAATGAAAATATAAATCTGAAAAAGTTTGCTTTGTTTTTTTCTCCAACACATTGTCAAATTGAAACATTCTTTTGAAACATGTTGATTTTAACAAAACTGTGTTTTCAGATTAAAATCTTCTGAACTTTTATGTACTTTTTAATTATGATTTCAAATTATCTTTTCTATATTTTTTAAACAAGCTCATCTGTATTTCTAGAATTTAGTACATTTTAGCTGAGTTTTCTGTAATTTACAATCTAACTTACAAGTGTGGCATGCACCATTAATTAAAGAGTACTTCTTTTTAAAAAAGTACTACATTCTTTCCTCCCCACACACATTCTGGAATTTATTTTTTAAAAGATTAGGTAGAAGAAAATTAATATTTCACTGTCATTGAGTCTTTATTGGACTAGGCATCATTATCCAAGATCTTGTGTATGCAAATTTGGGACCAAAGTAAGTCCAAGAATTCTGTCCAGAAATATGTAATCCCTTACATTTCAACCTGTTATTCATGGCTTTTTTTTAATCTTCAGCATCCTTGCTATGAAAGTAATTCTTCTCTCTGTCGGTAATCAGCCTCACAAGATGGTCTCACATCATGGTTGTCTCACCAGTCCTGCCTCTTGCTAGGGAGGCACTAAATTTCCTTCCATCACAGGAAATTCTCCCCGTTACCTGGCACTAAGCTGTATCAGCCCCTATCATGTTACACTGTAGGGGGAATGTCCTGGTTTCAGCTGGGATAGAGTTAATTTTCTTCCTAGTAGCTGGTATTACTGTATTTTGCATTTGGGATGAAACTAATGTTGATAACACACTGATGTTTTTAGTTGTTGCTAAGCAGTCAAGGACTGTCCAGCTTCTCATGCTGGCCTGACAGCAAGAAGGTGGGGGATGTATGGGAATCTGGGGGAGGACACAGCCAGGACAGCTGACCCAAACAGATCTTGTGTATGCAAATTTGGGACCAAAGTAAGTCCAAGAATTCTGTCCAGAAATATGTAATCCCTTACATTTCAACCTGTTATTCATGGCTTTTTTTTAATCTTCAGCATCCTTGCTATGAAAGTAATTCTTCTCTCTGTCGGTAATCAGCCTCACAAGATGGTCTCACATCATGGTTGTCTCACCAGTCCTGCCTCTTGCTAGGGAGGCACTAAATTTCCTTCCATCACAGGAAATTCTCCCCGTTACCTGGCACTAAGCTGTATCAGCCCCTATCATGTTACACTGTAGGGGGAATGTCCTGGTTTCAGCTGGGATAGAGTTAATTTTCTTCCTAGTAGCTGGTATTACTGTATTTTGCATTTGGGATGAAACTAATGTTGATAACACACTGATGTTTTTAGTTGTTGCTAAGCAGTCAAGGACTGTCCAGCTTCTCATGCTGGCCTGACAGCAAGAAGGTGGGGGATGTATGGGAATCTGGGGGAGGACACAGCCAGGACAGCTGACCCAAACTGGCCAAAGGGATATTCCATACCATACGATACCATGCTCAGTATGTAAACTGGGAGAGCTGGCTGGCCAGGCACTGCGGCTCGGGAGCTAACTGGGTATCAGTTAGCTGATGGTGAGCAATTGTGCTGCGCATCACTTGTTTAGCATATTCTTTTATCATTATTATTATTAATCATTATTTTTTTTTTCTGTGCTATTAAGCTGTCTTTATCTCAACCTACGAGTTCTACCTTTTTTTTTTAATTCTCTCCCCCATCCCACTGGGGGGGTAAGGGTGAGTGAACAGCTCTGTGGTTGTTTTTACTACCTGCTGCATTAAACCACAACAGGGAAACACCTCCTAATTTCTTTTGTCTTGCACTGCAAATATCCACCTAGGTCGCTAGTTTTGCAACACTCATTTATGTAGGTCTCCCACTATAGAGGTTAGTATCTATCAGCTTTACTCCTCCAGATAAGTTACAACAAAGCAATAAAGTTAAGTTCATGAGAGTAACATCAGAAACATGATTACAAAATAAGAACACTAAATAAGTTAATGCAAATTTGAAATATATCTGCCAATACTCTCAGAACTTAGTTCTTCATGTGAGGTTTTTTTCAAGGACATTTTTCTTGATTGTGACATCTATGACAAGTGAGGGTCTGGTCATCCCAGGTGGGTTTATCCCTGTCCTCAAGAACACTGAAATCTATGTCCTTATATTTGCAGTTATGTGGATACACACAGAACTTCAGAAAAGGGGGTGGATCCTTCCACAATTTTCTCCTCACTAGTTTATCTTATTTATTGGTATCTGAGGTGTCCACAAATTTAAATGAATCCTTTTTTGATTGGTAAGCTCTTTCTTGTATTCTGTAATAACCTGGCTCTGTTTTCTTGATACTTCTTATGGGTCTTATCTTTATCTGATCACTTTTTTTCTTTTTCTTCATACACTTACACACATGCATTTTCACAGCTTTCTCACAACTGCAGTCTTCATGTCAGGGAAACTTATTACAGCTATTTTTAAGGGTCTCATGCACTGATGTCCAGCCAGACTATACTCATTTATCAATACTGTGGATGTCTAACAGGAAACTTTCTGGTGGATGTCTAACAGGAAACTTTCTGTGTCTGGGTTTCCGTAGATGTTGATGATGAGGTTCAGAACCATATTTGTAATAGAGTATCTCCCAAATAAGCTTTTTTATCCTATCTGAGTATTTGTTCATTTCTTTGCTTCTTACCTTATATTTTTCTCATTACCAGCTACATGTTGAAAATAATTTCATTTCCTTTTGTTAAACCTCCATCTATGGTTGTCTTTGTGGTTATTGGTGTATGAATGGTGAAATTAAATATGAAAATATACATCTCCTTTGCTAACAGTTTTTGTGTATTGCAGACAAAGATAAAAGTATTTCGCAAATAAATTTCATCTTCAATACAATTGTTGTGGCAAAAGTGATATTGTTGGGTTAACTGCAGTGAAGATTTTAATTAATTAGCATTTTGAAAAAATATTGTCATGTTGAAATAAAGAAAATTTGGAAAATATTTTCCCGGATATAGGATTTTACCCTTGAAATTCAACATGGAGTGACCTTAAGAAGAATTACTGAAACTACAACGACAACCATTATGCTTACTCAAGTTTTTATATGTTTACAAGCTGTATAAGAAAAAGACTGAAAATATCACTGGAACTAGTTTCTTGGAATAGACAACTCTTATACATACCTTGATTTGGAACAGCAAAGCTTGTGCCTAGTTTTGGGGTTCATAAATATTGCAAGGTCAAGTAGAAACAAAGAAAACAGAAACCAAGTAAAATTAAATTAGACTAAGTGTTCAATGAACTACATATCTCTACTCACGAACAGTACATAATATGGTTTAACAGAATGTTGCCATACTGAACGGAAACAAAAAAAGGAAAAAATAATAAGATGAAAATGATTACATAGACAAGCCAACTAGACCTTCCAAAAAGAAGTAATATTGATAATAACTGCAATAACAATAACAATGATAATAGTATTAATTTTAAGAATCCTCTTAAATTTCTTAATGATGTATTGCCAGTATGGCTGGCTGTTTCTAGTAAGTTTTTACTTCAGTAATAATTCCACTCATGATTTGTTATCATCAAGCCTGGTTTGCTGGCTAGAAAATCATCAATGAAGCTTTATCTGATTTGGGGTCATAAGCCACCCATTGGCCTGTATGCTTAATTGTGTTTCTTGCTTTCCTCTCTTTTGCCTGTTGTTGCACATATTTGCTAGTTGTTCTGGCTAAACATTTCTGGTTTTCAGTATACATGGGATTTCTCTCTGACTGCAATTAATAGAGATTCGTACCGTAAAAAAAAAAAAACCTTCTCAAAGTCAGTCTTTGTATTCCTTTAGTCATGAGAGGGTTTTTTTAATTCCAAGGTACAAGCTATTTCATAAGTTTGGGGTGGCCCATAAACCAGCCTCTTAGGCTTTTGCATTTTGTGCAATTGTATAATACTCCCTACTTCATCATCACGCTCTGAACTTAGACGTCCTTTCAAATATAGTGTAGCAGAAGTTGTAAACTGAGTATGTATAAATGGTCCTTTTCATTCAGATCTTTTTTTGTCTCATCTTTCTCAGATGCTGACAGAATATAAGGGATGGGAAAGAAGGTCAAATCAGCTGGAAAAGAGGAAACAAAAGAAATTTGTAGAGAAGCTGTTTACCTGTAGTATTGCAATGACATATCAAAGAAAACTTTACACAGGAGGAAGAATGGTCTCAAATGACATATGTAAAAATATTGTGGTTTGGGGAGAATGGCATTTTTACATCTGTTTTCATCCTCTTGTCTTTAAACATTAAAGAAAAATACAGCTTTTTTCAATGTAGCGATTATTGTTATGATTCTTATTCTTCATCTCTCAAAAACTGTATTTTCATTGTGTAGCTTATTCTCCTCCTTCTGGCATGCCTTTGTTCTACCTACATGGTGGCCTGGTTTTCCATTGTGCAAAGTCTCATAAATGTTTCAATTTGCTCAAATGTGGTCCAGACCTTTCTCTACATCTTTGAGTGTTTAAATATGCACGTGTTAATTTCTAAGCACTGTTGCTTTCTAGAATTGTATCAAACTTTCACACAAGAGGTGTGATGGCTGTATTAGGAAGTGTTGTCTTTGATGATGTTTGTGTTCATTTGGAACTTGTTATGGCTGCACTCCATCTTATACGTATTTTTCTATCTCTAAATACTGTATGCAGTCAAGGGCTTCTTAGAGAAGCGGTGTTTGGCTGCTACCTATTTTAAAGCTTAGTAACCCTGTAATAGAGGCATGAAATTTTGAGTCTTTCACAGATGGTGTAATAATGCCTAAGTGAAGTCAGAGGTAGAGAGTGTATATTGGCTTCCATGAGCTGAAGTAGATGGAAAAGAACAGTTCAGCTTTCAAGCAGAGGTGTTCTTGAGATTGTAACACATATGATCATACATTTACATAACTGCATAGGAACAGAGAGATCTGTCCACACTAAACAAAAGGCACCCTGAGTTGATATCTGTAGATTTCCTTCTCTGTGGGATATGGCTTCACTGGTAGTTAAGAACAAGAAACTTCTTCCCAGATGTTCTTGTTCCAAGAGTTGCCCTGTAGGACTGTTTCCCAAGTTCTCTTTTCTCTCTCAGTGGAAATTAACTGGAGGCATAAAGATTCCACAGTGATCGTCAAAACATTTATGTGTATCAGTGATCTTTGTAATGCAGAATTGATAAAATAATGCAGAGAGGAAACTACACAAGTTGCTCAGCTTTTATGACAAATGCTTGAAGAGCTAATAGTTTTGCATCTCAGAATCATGACTGGGCAGATGCACTGGCTTGAGAACTCCTGTCCATTTCCTGGCTTAGGCTGTGTCACCACTAGCAGGTGCCTGTAACCTCCTGACAGGTCTGAATTTTGTCACAAGTAATTTATTTGAACTTCAGTTACATCAGGGAAGTGGAAAAAGTACTTCAGGAGAAAAGGTATGGTTTAGCGCTATAAGTTACTCACCTCACAGCCTTGGCTCTACTTTCTCTTTGAATACATTAAAGTCGTTCGTTTGGACCACTCCTACCCTTTCTGGATGAATACACCCCATTCTCTGTGATCAGCTAGCCAACATGTTAATGGAATGTAATTTGAGTTGCACATAATTATCTGGATGGGAGACTACCACGCTTCTGTACTCTAATGGATAGCTGGATTATGTAGCTTTATTATTCAAAGCAAATGGGAACATGAGTTACACGCTGTGTAACTGAAATGAGTAGGGCCCATAGGTTCAGTCTGATGTTTATTGAAGTGGTTTGCCATAGTTAATTTGCTTGTAAAATAGTATTTATAATGGAAACATTTAAAGTGGGAACAGCAACTTACCCCCATCTACCAGTAGGTATGAAAATATCATATGGCAGCATGTTAAAACAGAAGAGAACTTCAGCTAAGTTGCAGCACAGATTATTTGATATGTTTAATGCAAAGGACCTTTAATAGGTAATTAATGATTTTTTATAGGACATCCTGATATGGGAAGTCTGAGAACATACCCTAATTTTTGCTGGATTTTTTACTTTGTACATATTGTGACAGAATTAGTAAGTTTTGTCCATAATCAATCTTTCAAAAGTTGTCTTGAAATAAACAGTCTTAAAATGAAAGCAGTGTCAGATAGTATTTGTTGCCTTTGATAATTTCATTAGATGATATTCTGATCATATCTGTCTTTATTTGGTATCCACAGACACTCACAGACTAACGTAAAAATGTTGCTGGAGGAAGAAGTGCAGGTGGAAAAGTGGGCATGGAAGGAAGGCCTTGTTACTTTCTTTGTTCTTGATTTCTGCAATCCTACATTTTGGGGTTGCTTAGACTTCTCTGCATTCTCAGAGTCAAGCCCTAATCACATACATGCTAAATAAATGTAACTAGCAATACGAAGTGGCCACCAGGATGGGAAGTCTCACTTCTGAGATTCCATGTTGTGTGATACCAGGCAAAAGATTCCAGACTGGCTTTTTGGGTCAGTGTTTCAGTCAGTGCTTAAGTCCCATGAAATATGGAGGGAGAATTGAGCCCATTTGGCGCGGTATGAAGAGGGACGTACTTGTAGGGGTGGAGTTCATTTTAGACCTCCATATTTTTTTTTTATGCCACTTCAGACAGTGGCATGGGTTCTCGTCGAGCTGGTCAAGGTGTTAGGCCTTCAAAATGCCTTAACAGGGGCCTTGAGGCTCTAATGAGGAAGAAGTACTCTTGTGAGACCTGGAGTACTGCATCCAGATCTGGGGCCCTCGACACAGGAAAGACATGGACCTGTTAGACCAGTTCGAGAGAAGGGCCACCAAAATCATCAGAGGGACGGAACACCTCTCCTACGAGGACAGGCTGAGAGAGTTGGGATTGTTCAGCCTGGAGAAGAGAAGGCTCCAGGGAGACCTTATTGCAGCCTGCCAGTACTTAAAGGGGACTATAAGTAAGGTGGAGAGATGTATTTTAGCAGGGCTTGTAGTTGTAGGACATGGGGTAATGGCTTTAAACTGAGAGAAAGTAAACGACAAAAGCTAGAGAAGATCTTGAAAATGAACTGAATTGGTGTAGGAAAGAAGGCAGGGAAAAGAGGTTAAAAAAAAGCGGAAAAACAACAATAAGTAGGAAAACACAAATGTGAAGAAGTAGTGGGAAAGGAAAAAGACAGCTATGAAATTGCTGTTCCATAGTTCTTTTTCTTTTATATGGAATATTCTGATTTTTCCAAATTTGAAATCAAAAGACAAAATCTGAAAAAGGCATGTTATGCCAACATTGTTAATATTGTGGCATACAAAGTAAAATGCATTTTTGTCTGGCAAGGGAAAGCCAGGACATAACTTACATGTCACGATAATGTGCTAAAGCCCTCAGAAAGGGATACAAAACACTAATCAGACATGTGGCTTATATGAAAGTATGGCCTTTGTTTTTAATTTGAAATGTTAATAGCCATTCAGAGTCCTCAGTATAAACAACTGGGTTCTACCTTTTGCTTGAGATGACGGTGGTGGTGATGCCAAAATGTGTAGGTTCCCATGAAATATTTTCATTACTTTCACCCAAATTGTTAAAATTTATCTGCTAAACACAGGTAGAATCTCAAAAAGAAAGATAAGGACTTGAAAAAAATATTTTGTAAACTGACTATATCTAAAAACTTGCTTCTAGAGATTTGGCAATATAAGAAAGATTGGACTTGGTTTTGGCTAACATCAATGTAGCAATATGTTTATACTATAATTACAGCTATTTTGGCATTTTAGTCAATATGCAAATTGTTCTTTTTCTACTTGTTCCAAGAGATGAAGAAAAGCATTCCACTCCTCTTGCATGGTGTACAAACATCTATGCTGTAGACAATTACTTTCCATATAGGATTAAACACCAAGAAATGTATTGGGACTGCAAATGCTTTTATTAATTATGGCAGATGTCAGCTGCATAAGTTTGTCATAAATGACAAACAAAAGTGTTATAATGACATTTTTGGAGCATTCACTATTACTGCTAATGTTGAGAACCCAGTATATGGATTCATCATATAATAGCTGAATCGATCACAAATAGAGTATTGAATGTTGAACGTATATCAGTCCCTTCCAGTCAGGCCTTGTGCCACAATTGAATTACAGACTATATACACTAACCTGGAAGAAAGCAAATTAAATTTATGTTGTATTTTGTGGAGAAATGAAATATCTGTTTATATTATCAAAATGTGATTAGAAATCAAATTTTTATATGTTGCTACAAGTTTTCTTTCTCTTTGGTGTTTAACAGGTATAGATATTCACTTTTGACAAATACAGGAAGGAGTAGGTACTTTAAAGGAATGCATGTTTTCCTGTTAACAATATACATATTTTTACACAGGGAAGTCACAGGTGTTTTTATATGCCATTTAATATAATTATATTGATAAATAAGCAGTTTCTACAGTTATTCATACACCTTTTCTCATATGTATATATATATAAAGATATTTATATGTTTTTCTCAAACATATAAAGAGTGTGTTTGTGTGTGCTTTTGCCCCAAACAGGAATAAAACATATAAAGAAATATATTACATGACACTTACTTACCATAAAAGAAAAGATGCCTCCTTTCTTTAGCTGAGGTATAGCTACAGTAATTTCTCTGCAGTTAATGGAGCTATCTATGTTATCTGTGATGTAAATCCTGGTGGTTCTATAATGTATCCCCATGTTCCTACCGAAAGTTTGGGTAGAGGCAGGCAGAATCTAACTGTGCAAACTAGGTTTTGCAAAGACAGAAAGCTGCTAAAACGTGCAATAAGTTTAATTACATAAGACATATTGAATCTTCAGGTTTTTGGCTGAAATCTTACCTCTATTAAATTTGTCTGCATTTTGTAATTTACTTTGTTCAGATTACCAATAAATTTCATCCTTATTTTCTGTGCTACCCCAGCAGCACAATTCTTCCAATTCTGTGCTAGCATACTAAGATAATATTGACTCAAGAAGTAGCATGTCATTAGCATGACATCAGTGTCATTTACTGCAGCTGCCCTGATTCTCCTCAAGGACTCAGTATATTACATGATTTTTTTTTCCCTAAGATTTGGCATACAAACCACTATTTCTGTTTCTAAGACACTAAATATTATACATAATTTTATTTCAAAGTTTTAATAACCTTAAATTCCCTTTTTTCTGCAATGCTGACTTGAGACTACCTCATGTTTTAAAATTATTTTAGTGGAAACAACCGTGAAGCCATAAGTCCAGCCTTTTGTGAAGTTACAGTTTAAATCCGTTGAAACCTTTTTAATCAAAAAGAATGCTTGAGTAGGAGAAAATAGGATTAGAATGAGATCTTGTGGAAACTGCTAAAACATACAATTACCAACTTGCAAAAGCAACAGAACATATGTTCTTTATGTGGAACATAAAGAACAGGAGGTAATAAGGCAGGAGTTTTGAGGAAAAAAATTTTAAGCTGGTATATTTCAAATTGCAGAGCCAAACACACTTCTGCTGATTGCAATTCCATGGAGTCAAGATTACTACTGTTGAATACTATCTCCTACACCTGAAAAAAATTTTGTGAGACTAAGCATGATGAGAAGTTGGAGTTTTCAGTCGTTGATTTTTTTCAGTCAAGAAACTGAGAGACAGTATACTGTAAAAAAAAAAAAATTAGAACTGAATTTGATTAAAAAAAAAATCTTGTTATATATCTTGTCTATAAGATTTTGGTGACTGAAGAAAGCAGGTTTTTGACTGATCAAACAACTATAATTTGCAACTTGTGCCTAAATAGCAGCAAATTGCTTTTAGTCAATGTCTAACGGTGCTAGCAGTCTTGATAATCTCAAAAAAGAACCTTATGAAAATCATTTAATAAGTCAATTTAAATTGTACTAGAAAATACTGATCTTAAAAGGCCTTCCAGATTCAAACAGCAACTGCTGCTTGCATGTTAATGAACAGAAATTACAATTGCTGTTGTTAAATAATATGTGATTAAGATTGTGCCCCTGGATTTGAAAGCAGATGAGATTCTTCATTTATGGACCCTCTTACTCGTGATGTTCCATTTGGGGCCTGGGCAATTTTGTTGTCAATATAACATAATGATTAAGATATCCATAAAAGCTCTGAGTAAAGTGCTTTGTCCCTCATTACAGTCATAAAGATTTTCTACAAATGAGTAGAGAAGATCAGGGCTATGCTGCCTGTTCCTGTAGCCTCCCATAAGGTGTCCATTCCCCTTTAGGCAGAACCTGCTGTGGTAATTGCAGCTACAAGGGAGGCTGCTTTAGGCCAGCTCTAACGTCCTTTGATGCGCAGGGTGTTACCACATACCTCCTGGGGACGTGGAGTGCAAAACTATTCACAGGAATTCAAGATCCAAGTATATCCTAGCTCTCTTCAGTGGCGTAAGGAAATTACCTGTCACATTTGTAACAGCTTTACTATTTGACTTGCTTTCCTAATTTCTGTGGAGCCAACATTTCCATAGAATTACCTAGTGTGATTGCAATACATCTTTTCTTAATGGTAGTAGCCATCATAACACACATATTTAAAATCAGGATCTTTTTTCCAAGTCAGTATGCAGCACTACATTTCTCTGTATTAATTATCAATTATTTTATCAACTAATCACTATTTATTGTAAGTTCCACCTTCACATATGGTCTTCATTTTATCACCTTTATACCACAGCGCTGTCAGAAAGTACTGTACTTTTAGCAGGAGTCGATATTTGAGTGTAAAAAGAGCTCTGTGTCTGTTATCACAGTGACAACAAAAGCTCTTTTAATTGGTTGTTTTTTCTCCTTTCTTCTCCACCACCTCATTGCCAGTGATGGCAAACTGCATGGAACTTTTTATGTCACATATGGAGCACAAGCTCTGCATGATTCTTCCAGTGTTTAACATGGGACAGAGATGCCATTTAATTGGTTTTCTGAGTACCATAGCTTTACTCTCATGAAATGCAAAGCTCTGACTCTCCTGTCAGCACTTGTTGATGAAGCTGTTCCTTTCCTCTGATACCACACTCACAGAGGTTCCTTGCAATGAAAAAGTACTTGTTTTTTGAAAAATAACAGTTGCAGTTATAGTGATGGGGTGACGGTCCCCCAAAGACAGGGAAAAAAAAGGGGTGGGAAGAAACTGAAATGTATATATATCATATAGGTATGGTACATACAGGTGAATATGAAGGAAAAGAGTGACTTGAAGTGAAGGCACACAGGTCTAGACTCTGTCCATCTAGGCTGATCCACCCTGAGGTTGTTGGGTGGCAACAGTCAGAAGCACAGGTCACAAGAAGCATTTACTAGCATTAGTGCAGCTAAACTCCGGCCCATATATTCTTTTTAAATATGAGCAAATAATGTTATTCCAAATTCTCTTGGGTCTGTTAAACATTTTCTGTAACACAAATAATGCTCATTCTTAATAGTACACTTAAATATAGGAATTTTCCATAGATTTTTATTTTCTTCACCTGGAAAACACAACATAAAGCATTATTCTGGGAAATGGAGATGCAAACAAAATGCTATAGATTGCATTTCTTTAAATCAGGAAATATAGTAGTCTCAAAATTAATTGTCCGAGATTGCTTCATCTTCCCTGTAACATTATATCGACATTCATTTCTATTAATGTTTCTGTTTGGTTTCTGGGAGCACAGCACTTGTCTATTAAAGGGTTTGCAGTGTTTAAGCTATTCCCTCCCCTAGTTCTTGATCTTTGAAAATGTACAAGGTTCATGCTACATAACACAATTATAGAACTGTGCCATATGCTTTATGCATATGGCAAGCATTTTGCAGAAGCTCTCAGTGTTGTGTTCTGCAGATCTGTGCAGAAAGTGCTACTCTGAGATTTGTGCAAATTGTTACAGCTGGAAAAAGATCATTTCATTATAAAACAATAATGGGGCTGGGTTGGCCTACTTAAGGGAAACCTGACACAGATGCTTGTGTAATAGAACCCAGTTATTAATTTATAGAATTAGCCCTGCCTTGCAAGCTGCTCCCGGCATGGGAACCCCATGGACTTCAGCAGGGCTCTGCAAGGGCACAGTGCCTTCCAGCCAGATGGGCCACTTTGCAGGGTCAGAGGTTAACTGCACCATTTGAGTTAGATAAGAAGTGTCACAAACAGTTATGTTGGGCTTCCAGCCTTCAATGTAACTACCATATTATCTCTCTTTTTCACTACTTATTTTGTATTGTTATCACCTACAAACTGCTGGATGAGTCCATAATTTGGTGAAATTTTAGTCAGGAAGTTGAGACAGATTCTCAAATAGTAATTGTTCCCATGAGGTGAAATTAAACATAACTAGCTTTCAAATTCTCACTGCAAGATAGAATGAATGGGGGATTACGCCTTATATCCCTCTTTTACGCTCTAAGAAACAGTGACACAGTGGTTGGATGGTCAACTTAGTGTCTGCTAAGGGTTTTCTCTACAAGCATATTACATCTTACATGAACTATGAGGAAAGGTTGAGTAGACAAGTCTGAAAATCTCTGAACTGTCAGAAATACTCACTGCAGAATCAAGAACCTCTTGTTTATATTGAATGTTAGGCTAGTACTCTGTATGGTGAGGAGTATGCAAAGAAGCTTTAGGTTTGAGTTCCAAATGAGAGAACAGAACAGTATTGCATCTATGTTCATGGACATATTGCAGTAATCTTTCATCTGTAAGAATCTGGTAACATGCAAATCACGCTGCACACACTGACAATTTTATTGCTGAGGTACACAGGAAAGAGAAACCAGAAAAATCAGCTGTCTTAAAGCAGGTGCGTTTTCCTTTAAAATATTATATAAAGAAAACTTAAAAAAAAAAACCACAGAAACTTTATATAAAAAAAGATAACAAGAGCAATTTAGTTTCTAAGTCCCTCAATTATCTTGCTATTTTCTTCTTCGTTCTTAAGAGGATATGTCTGAGACACTTGATTTTCAATAACCAGAATCTCACAGCTGAATCTGATACTTATAGACTGTATCTGAGCTCTGTTCTTACTTTAAAGCTGAACTGTTCTTCCTTTATGTAAAAAAAAATGCTCGGATGAAAACTTTGACATGTGATTTTTTTTTTTTAATTTTACAAAAACTGGGAAACAGTTGTCGCGTAAGTGACCATTAAAACAATTATACAGAGAAGTGTTTCAAAAAACATTGCAAATGTAAAATTTGCTGCTTCAACAAGTTATAATACATAGATTTTTGTGCTTGCTATGGAGTATTAGCTTTCTGTCCATTGCAGCTAATTGTACATTATAACAAGACTTTTTATGACAGAATGGATTAAAAAAACAAACAAAAGAAAAACTACAGTCCATCATCATCCTATTTGTATGCAAACTACTCTTGACTTTATATTGGCATTTTGATTCTGTAAGGTATAACCTAAAACAGTAGACAAAATAGACATTTAAAAAATGTTTCAGAAATATGAGGTGAAACAATTAAAGGAATAATATCAGTTAACTGTAAAGGAAGTATATTAGATCTTTCTGTACAGGCATTAAATGGCCATCGATCTATTTCAGTCAAAAGTACATTTCTAATTATGACTTTTAGTTTTACAAAACTTAAATGATCTTCATCTACTTCTTGAGGTTTTGATATCATTCAACTTCACATTTATAATAACCAGAAAACACTCTCCTCCTCTGCAATACAAATCCTTAATCTTTTCTTATGGGGTTTTTTTCAAAATAGAAATGCTTTTGGGCAAGAAATTAGTCCACCCATTGCAGTAACATAGTTCACTCAGTAATACAAGATTTTATGTTTTTATTACATGTTTGCCTAGAGCAACTTGATATGTGTAAAATTTTCCAGCTTTATTAGTTCTACTTCTGTACACTTACTTGTTGGTAATATTGGCAGGTTTCATGAGAAATCTTGATCTGCATGTCTGGTGATTGGATAAGAAGCTAAGGAAAACATCCACTCTTAGACAGTCAATGACACTACATCTTTTGTTAGGATAATATTTGAAGCCAATTGTAATTAACTTAAAAATATTTGAAGTAAATTGCTTTCTACTGAAATATTAATGATTCTGAGGTAGAACTCAGAGGTTTCTATCAATTTAGGCATACTGACATTTTGCTGAAGAAAGAAATCTAGAAAGCAAAGACAGTACTTCTTAACCTGTAAAATTACTACTCTTACTCCATATGATTAACTTCCATAAGCTTACTTTAGAGGAAGAAGATACCTTGCAGACTTTAAAGATTCTCTTATGTGACCAAAGTTTTCATGTGAACTTCCAGGACACCTACACATTGCCTAAGTCTTTATTCAGTGGAAGTAATAGTGATATGTTGGACAAGACACTAATAACTCACAGTTTCCAGGGGTGTTTGTAATTATGATACACACTGAGATTGTGGGGTGCCTCAACATTTCATTGTGATTTTTTGCAGATATTTGTACTGGGTCTGGCTGAGATAATGATTTTTTTTTTTCAAAGCAGCCTGTATGTGTTGTGTTTTAAACTTCTGACTAAAATAGTGTTGGTAACACACTGATGTTTTGACTGTTGCTGAGAATTCATTGCACAAGCTCTAGAGCCTTCTGTTTTTCCCACTCTGCCCCCCAGCAAGTAGGCTAGAGGTGTGCAAGAAGTTGGGAAGCCAGGACAGCTGACCCAACTGACCAAAGGGATGACGCTCAGCTGTACAGTTCAAGGAAAGGAAGAGGAAGGGAGTACATTCGAGGTTATGGCATTTGTCTACCCAAGTAACCATTAACCATGCTGAGGTGCTGCTTTCTAGGAAGTGATTAAACATCTCCCTGCTGATGGGAAGCAATGAATGAATTTCTGCTTTGCTTTGCTTGCATGCAGTTTTACTTCACCTATTAATCTGTCTTTAACTCAGTCCATGGGTTTTCATGCCTTCATTTTATTTTCTCACTCTTCCTATTCTCTCCCTCCATCCTGCCATGGAGAGAGAGTGAAGTAGCAGCTGTGCAGATGTCTAGCTGCTGGCCAAGGTCAACCCGGCACAATAGGCTTTGTTAATACAGAATCAGCGAATATTTCAGGTTGGAAGGAATCTCAAGAGGTAATCTTGCCCAGCCTCCTGCCTAAAGCAGGGCCAGGTCTGGGATCAGACCAGGTCATTCAGAGCTTTGCCCAGATGGGTCTTGAAAGCATCCAAAGTTGGAGATTGCACAACATCTCTGCCAACCTTCTCCTCTGCTTGACTGTGTTCAAAGGGTAAAAGGTTTTTGTTGCGTCCAGACTGAATGTCTTTTTCTCTATTCATGCCCACTGTCTCTGATCCACATGACATATTCCTCAGTGAAGAGCCTGGCTCTGTCTTCTCGATCACCTCTTCACAGGCAGCTGTGACGTCCCCCTGAAGATGTCTCTCATCCAGGCTGAACAAGCCCGTTTCCCCCAGCCTTTGTAGGGCATGTTCTTCTGCACCTGACCAGCTTGGTAGCCCTCCACTGAGCTCGCTCCGGTTTGTCAGTGTCTCTCTTGTACTGGGGAGGCCTGAACCGGACACAATAATTTGTACATGGTCTGATGAGTGTTGGGTAAAGACAAAAAAGTCACTTCCTTTGATCTACCAGCTGTGTCCCTGTTCATTTGGCCCAGGACGCTGTTGACCATCTTTTGCTGTCAGGACCCACTGCTAGCTCACTCTTAGTTTGCTGTTGCTTGCCCCTGCACACCCCCCCCTGCCCCGCCCCAGTCTTTTTCAGCACAGCTGCCCCCGACCTATTCAGAGTCCAGCCTGTATTGTTGCAGGGGCTAGTTCCTCCCGGGTGTGAGCATTTTCAAGAGGTTCCTGTCAGGCAGTTCCCTACCCAGGCACTTCTCAAAGGCAACCATGCCCTGGGTTCTCCCCAGTTTGGTCATCCATAATCCAAATGAGAGTGTACTCCATCTCCTCCTTTAGATTATTGATAAAGATGTTAAATAGGATAGGTCCCAGTGCATATCGTGAAGAAACTCCACCTCTAACTGGCCTTGAGACAGAGGAAGAATCACTAAACATTATCCTTTGAGAGTGACCATCCAACTTGTTTCTCATCTATCTAGTAGATCTCCTGTCTAGACCATAACGTGCCAGCCTGCATACAACAAAGATGCTGTAGAAGACCATGTTAAAAGCTTTTTTAAGTAAAAACAGGCAACACCCACTGCTCTCCCCTCATCCACAGGTCTTGTTATTTCCTGTTATAGAAAGCAAACAGGTAAGTCAACCATCCTTCACTCTTGATGAACATACACACAAAGCGCACAATATAAATCTAACATTTCCTTTTTGTTCTAAGCACATGTTCTGCCGGGAACTTGTGAGCACTGTAGAAAGGACTTTTGGGATGTTGTCATGGCTTGCTTTGTTGCTAGCTCTCATGACTACATTATTCAACTGAAAGTGAATATCAGGAATTCACTTTATTGCCTATATAATGTCTTTTAACATACAGCAGGTTGACTACAGTAGGCTAAGGCCATACTTAGCTAATCTTGTGGAAAAAAATTAATTAGGCAAATATTTCCTACGTTTTAGGTAAGAGATACAGCTCCAGTTGCAATACCAGGTTATTAATAATTGTGAATCACATGCGATACACAGCAGGGTGTTTTGGCTCTGTCTTTGCATTATGTATTATATTTGTGATAATAAGCTCTGGGAAATCAGTACTTCACTGAGCTTTTCTGCAGCTTTAACCTTTTAAATGATAATGTTGCTATGTAGTTACTAAAAGCAAAAGGCCCTGCATTAAATGCCTTTTGAAGTAATTTTGGCCTCGAGAAAAATTCAAATAATATTTTTTTTTTTCTTCTTCATAGTTAAATAATATAGGGAGAGATTTTTCTAATATTATTCATTTTGCATGATTTTCTTTTTTAGCATGATAATTATAATGTCAAAATCTTTTCTGATATGCCTGCTTCCCTTCATCTAACATTTGTCCTTGAGTAACCAATAAAGGAAATTGTGAGGGCTTTTCATTGTAGTAAAACGCCTCACTGAAAGTGCTCCCCATGTTGTTGCTTCTTTTTGAGCTTGAAATTGACTGAAAAGCTTTCATCATGCCATTGACAGTCTTTGGCAATTTTAGTTGCAACATCCACAGAAAAGACAATGTACAGTGTATGTGCCTAACTCAAAGCAGTCTAAGAAGCAGCCTAAGCCACTAACTACTTTTGAATTAGTTCATTTTACATGTTACATAACAAGCTTCATCTGTTTGTTTCATTACATATAACATTTAAGATTTTTTCATGCTTGTTTGGGTTTTTTTTGTCTATAAGAATATTCTGCAATCACACAAGACTTTAAGGGTAGCTGATTTTGTAGATATTTTTTCAATTTCAACCAATCTCTTATTAGTTGGTTTAACCAGAAAGTACCTCTAGGCTGTGGCAATACTTAGGTTTCAGACCACATTACATTTATTGAAACTTACATCTTGTTCCCATCACTAAAGTCATCAGCTATTATGGATTTTTTGAGTTTTTGATAGAGGTGGATGATGAGTTATCAACTGAGTTATCAAATTTCTATTTTCCCAAGCATTTAGATATTACAAACTTTCTTTTTTTCTACTTCAGTAAGTTACTCACAATCTGTCCATTGGGTAGATTTAGACCAGGTCTTTCCAGCTTACTGCAGGTTCCTCTGCACCCCTTTGTCTGCACTGTAAAACAATAGACAGCTGTATTTAGCTAGTAGAGCATTGGGCTCAGTGTCATGCTGGTATGTTGTTACACAACCTCAGAGCCATAGCTAGATCATGGATACCCAGGTCATGTGTAGATGTATCAGGTGCAAGTGTGACTTCCAGTGTAAAACTCAATTCCAATATATTCTTGGGTTTGGTTCCTACCCTCACTGCAAACTACAGCTTCAAAATCTAAACCTCCAACTACAGTCAAATAATGATTTCTTTTAATTGTGTTTGCTTTTATAAGTGCATTGGGGGTGGGGGGATGAGATTCAGGTACCTTTTTGCAAGAGAATATAAGAGGAATTTGAGGAGCCCAAATTAAAAAGATGGTACAAACATGTTCTTGTAGAAACAAAGTAACTGAAAATCCATACAATTTCTTATATACTGTAAATAATAACACAGATGCATTTACATGTCATCCTATACTCAACTCAAGAATTCTTTTTCAGCAAAAGACGATCTGCAACACTATTTCAACAAGAGGGTAGAATAAATATTACACAATAAAATTTACACAATTTTATAAATGGATTCTGCTTCTATTAAAACTTCTCCACACCATAAAAACATTAACATTTTTCACTTGACACATTAAAAGATGTCGTTGGGTTAAGGTTTTTTTGTTGTTTAGAAAACTCACTGAATCATAAGTGTTTGCTTTTGTATTGGTTGCCTTATGCTTCCTAATAATGATAATAGAAATTTAGGAGTAGAAGTATGTGCACTGTTTATATGTACAGAAGAATATTAAGAACTAGTTAATGGGTTTGATGACAGCTGTGTGCTATATAATTGTATATAGCACTCATGCATCATGCACTGTATTTTCCAATATAAATTGGGTTGAAGATGGTACAAATATGTTCTTATATATATAAAAATAAAATAGGAAAAAAAAAGAGCAGTGATTTAGTGTAGTGTTGTAAAATGGACCGCACTAATTGTTATTCCAAATTTAAACACTACATTAAAGAAAAAAAATGTTAATTATTTGTTCATTTGTTATAAAATGGTGTTATTCTAAGATATTTAGGTGACAAACAGTTACGGCAGCTTATCTTTCTTGTGATAGAAAAGAGAAAATCTTCGGAATAGAAATGAACCATTGATTTACTGCTGTTGCTGTAGCATAAAAATGGAATATAACATATCAGGACCACAGACAGAATGAATAAAGGAAAGCAATGAAAATAAATGAAGAGTTCGAGAGGGATACATTTTTGGAACATGTAAGTGGGATACATAGTCCTCAGGCAGAACATGAAAAGACTTGAGCAGTCTCTCCATGTTAGAGAACAGAGGAAAAGATGGGGATAGGTATGATTTCACTATAAACACATTTGTATCTACTAAGCAGTATCTACACAATTGAAAGAACAGAACAAAGTGGAGAAAAACTGTGAAACAAGAACACTACTGAGCCTAAAAAAATAAAAGTTATATAGAGTGAATTAGGCTATTAATCAGTCTCTTTTTTTCTTGGTTAAATAATTTATTTTTTATAGATATTGGTAAAATATTTTAATTCTTGCTTCTGCAAACTCAGCCTACATTTATCTTTTCCTTTCATAACCAACTTTATCTCCAGTATTCAAAAGCGATGAGGCTATTTATTTCAGTAATAGTTAAATCCTCATTCAGAGTGATGTAATACACACCAAAGTGTTTCACTCAGTCTTGACAAGAAATTTCTTATCAGAAAAGAGAGGCAACAAAATTCAATTAATGTAATTTGGTTTCTGCAGAATCTGCTTTGTTTCACACGTTGAGGAATGATTTCGCATTCCTTCATTTCTCTTACTATAGAGCCAACACTAAGTTATACGCAGTGTTATACCGATTTTTTCATATGGGTAATTAATACTCAACTCACAGAAGCCCTTGGGCAGTGTTTTCTTTCCATTTCAAATGTCAAAAACAAAGTCGGAACTACCAGTTCATGATATCTAGTCACTAGGCCAACTGAAATGTAAGATTTACTGTTAGTGAGAGTATAATGATGAAGGAAGCAGAAGAATGAAAATTGTTCCTGAATTCTTTAGAAAAAAATTACTTGATAGACTAATCGATATGTTTGTATTTCTCTTATCTAAGTGGTTAATAGAAATCAATTATAAAAATAAGCAAAAGGAAAAGATATATATTATATATATATATATTCCAAGTTTACTAGACCTTGCTTCTCCCTAAAATGAAAAAAAAAAAAAAAAGATTGTTCAGTGAATTTTAGGAAATGTAGATGTTAGATATTTTCCCAATTGTTTTCCTAAACCTAAGTTTTAGGAAGTTCTTTGTACAGGAAGAATTTAAAGTTACACATTTCTACAAAGGGTGGGCTCAGTTAGCAAATTGGCATATATTAAAGCATGGTATTGTGGATACGAAATGTATGTCTTTAATATGTAAGATGGGCAGTTATTTCAGCATTTGCTCTTTCACAACAATCCAAAAAAATTAGGAAAATCAGTTGCTCCCCTTAGTCCAAAAATTTTGTTTTTTTCTTTTTGCGAGTATTCATAAAAAGCTTTACAGAATTCAGATGTAAAAAACCTCTGTAAGCGATGATACCTAAATATTGAGGGGATAAGCACTGGAAATATTTGAAACAAGTTCCCAAACTTCCTCAGGGCAAGCAAAGCTGGAAACAGATTTTGTTGTGGGTATCTGCTGAGTGTAAGGGGAAAATTGCATCAAAGAATGACTCATTTCTGCACACAAAACTGTCCAAATCTGCATAAAAATATCCTTTCAGATTGCTTATTTAAGCAATGGAGATTTTTATTTTCCCACCCTGACCCTCAATCAGTTTAAAGCCTTCAGTCATCTTCTATGCAAGATAGTCAAGAGAAATCAACCTACTGTTTGTAGAATTAAAGTTTGTCATATGGAAATCTGCAAGAGGACTAGCAGTATACATTATTCCATGTACTCCATACAGTTCTGAGAGGAGGTATTTGTAGCAACAGTAAGATGAAAGTGGGAAAGTTGACTTTTTAATAGTTCCATGTGCATTCAGCCAGGAAAATGTTTCTCATATATAGTCTAATGCTAGTAAAACACTTCTTATAAACCTTCTGAGGAGCTGAAAATAATTCCCACTGGAGCTCTGGAAATTGTGCCTCTTTATCACCACTGAAGTGCTGCCTTCTGGAAGGGCTGAGTAATTAAGAAAGCGCTTGCCAGATCAGCATGGTGTGGCAGCAGCTGTCTGTTCACTCAGGTGAGAGAATTGAATTCTGGAGAGCTCTTGATTCACTTTCCCCAGCTTGCCTTTAAAAGGGAAGGTCTATGCTTCATGGTCTTCCCTTGGTTTTCCATCACTACCCAACACAAAGCTTCACCCCAGAGCTGTGCTCATCTTTTCCTTCTTCGCTACAGACATTAGGTTGTTGCAATATTACAAGGTCATAGATAAAAAGAGTAAAAGGGATTGGTTCAAGCCACTGGGTATCTTCTGATAGCTGGGAGACAGAATGGGTATCCTAGCCCCTCTTTCTGGCCTTATTTTAATGAATTAAACAAAATATTTTCTTACTGCCCAATTTCTAAGCAAGCAAAATAAAATATGGAAAGAGGAGTGAGGCTTAAGTGTGTATGAAAGAGAATATATTCAGTCACTAGCAGCAAGACATTTCAGTTTCAACTTTCTAGAAGGTTTTTAGCATAGAGGAAACATGAATTTAAAATTCCCTCCCCAGTTTCTGACTGGGGAGGGAATTTTATTGAAATTTGAACCCTTTCTGACATAATAAACTCAGACATTAGAAGTGAAAAAGCATATTACAATGGAATTGCCTGCAGGAGTTTGAGGTCAAGTACCTGGTTTCATATCTTTCTTTCTCTGTCTTGTTTTGGTTTTGTTTTTTTTTTGTCACTACTAACTCTCTGATTCTTTTATTGTTTTCTGTCCTTCCTCTTCTACTTCTACTTCTGCATCTAAAGCATATTTGCAATTGCTTCAATTTCAGTCTCAGATTCCTACATCATATAAAAAACCTGAAACTGACCCAGCAGCAAATTTGGCTTATGTTTTTTAAAGCACAGTTTTTTGAATGAAAATCATGTCCACTGCAGGAATTCAGTTTAATCACTAGAGGTGATGCTAAAAGAATATAAAAAAAGGAAAAAAATTCTGCATACCAGCTCTATTCTGGCAGTATCACCATATGATTACATCATCTTGTGGTACTGGAAGACATAGTCAAGGATTGTAAAAAACGGGTGGCTGATTTCTTTTCAAAAATATATTTTGTAAGCAGTAATTAAAGAAAAAATACTGTGTGGGGAAGGTTAAAAAGGTTCAATATCCGAAGGACCAACAGAGTGAAAATGAGACCTCAATTCTCAAGCCGCACATGTTCTTCTTTGTTCTAGTGTAACACGCATGTTTTCATACCACATTTGTATCTTCCGTAATTATCTCCAAACTACTGTTTCATGAATTAAATTGTTGGTGAAGCAATGTTTAAAACACTTTTTTCCCGTGTATCCAATATATTTCCCTGTTTGCAAGCCAAACAGTACGTGGGCATGGTGGTGTTGGGTTAACGGTTGGACTTGATGATCTTAAAGGTCTTTTCCAACCTTAATGATTCTGTGATTCTGTGATCTTCAATGCCAGTATAGTATCTATTCATTTTTTTCTATATCCACTGTATGACCACTATTCCAAAAGGACTTTGAGTCAACACAAACAAAGATGAGTGAAGAGCAAATATTTATCATTTTTACATTTGAATCAGCCATCAGCTTCTGTTTTCTGTCTTCTTCACTTTTGGTGCCTTAATGAGATCAAATGGATTTTAGGTACTGAACATCAGTTTTTTTGTAAACTGTAACCCTATATCTCCCTTTCTTTACCAATAAACCATAAAGTTTATTTATATTTGGAAAAAGGGAGATATAGGGTTACAGTTTACAAAAAAAATTATCCTTGCAAATCATAGAGCTTGTCTGCTTGTGTTTACACTGTTGACTGCTGTGTTTGCCTGCTATCCTTTCCTTTTTCTTATGGTTGGTGTTAAGTAGAAACAGCCATTTCATACTAGTTTGCTAAATAGTATTGATATTAAAGTTGACCATGATCACTTACTGAAAGGGTAGGTAATTAAACTTTAAAAACCATTCCCAAAACATCATTCTCATAATTAAAAGTTACACAAGAAAACCTCTTCCTATATCTTATTGCTTTTGCATTGTTTACCCAAAGAAGCATATAATGACTGCATGCAATGACTTGTAAAAACCTAGCAATTTTGCTCTTCCAGCTGCTTCCTTCCTTGTTATATCTCCACTCTTTTATTTCTGCCTTTTCCCTTTAGTATTGAAAATTTTCTCTCCCATCATCTGTTCTTTTTCTATTCTTGAAACAGAAAAAAAACAGGACAAAGAGGAATGAAGTTGTCAGAAGAAAATGGATTTTGTGAAATAACTGTTTTACAGGTCAGCAATGTTAAACAGAGACTGACGGTGTTTTACAGGAAATTTTGAGAACATCATTAATCCAAAATAGCTGCGTTTGACTAAAGGGTATTGTACAATGATGTTCAGTACCTAAAATCCATTTGATCTCATCCTTTTCTTTCTACTTTCATCCCTCCAGTACAATCATACTTCTCAGTTATGACAACTTTTTTCATTGAAAACTTTCTTCATGGTTCAGAGACATCCAGCTAAGGGTCAAGAAAATTTCTGAAAATATCCTGAAAGAGTTAGTTCAAAAACCATATTGAAACAAAAGAATGGAAACTACCGTGGTAATAAAGGTAATGAGTACTTAAGAAAGCCTTTCCCTGTCTGTGAGTGAGTTTGGCATTGCACATTTTTGTAAGCATGTAAAGTGGAAAAAGTTAATTTTTGTCACTACTGCCTGCAGGATATCTGATTATTTGACAATTATCTATGAAGCCCTTTTTGGCCCAGGACGACTTTGGCTATCTGTGGGTGTCTGATTGCTAATGATAATGTAACTCTAAAAACAAGTATATAAAAAATATTTACCATATTGCTGCTGACAAAAAAACCAAACCAAAACAAATTAAAAAACCCTGAAAATGTTGCTGAGAGTTTGCTTGAGAAAACAGGTGCACATAAGTACACATACTTGTTTAAGCCTGTCAGATAGAAATGCCTGAACCTGGACAGAGTGGTCAAGGATGGAATTAACACTGTAGTAACTAGGTTTTTCACATCCTGGCACTGCTGAAATTTACCATCTCTTCATTGCCCTTCCATCCCCTACCCACTGTCACAGGGAGCAGTAGCCCCTCCAAGCAGGAGTAACAGAAGTTTTGATCTCACTGAGCAAAAAGTTCCTTTTTCAAAGGCACACTTTAAACCTAATCTCCCTGTCTCCTTGCCCTCAGGCACTTAGAAATAAAGTAAAATATGTATCAGCATGCAGGCATCACAGTCAGAAAGCCAGTCACGGACCAAATAATACGTACCAGTCAAGTCAGCCTTTCTCAGAAAAGAAAAGGAAGAAAAAAAAAAAAAAAAAAGAAACAAAACCTAACCAACCCAAAACATCAAAATTACATTTCCTTTCCCTTTATCCAACACTATAGTACAGGTATAATAACTGCAATCTTCTGCCAAATTCAGACCAGAAGATTTTTTTTCACCACAGGTAAGTACACAATCACAGCAATGCAGCATCAATCTCTGTTTATGGGTACAAACTTGAACACTTCACCAGACATGACTGAGCACACTGTATCTCAGGATTCCTGATGTCCAAGAGGGTAGGTGCTCTACTAAGCCAGGGAAGAGCACAGATGAAACCGTTGATCGGAATCAAAGAAGAAACAGGATCTAAGCCTGGCACAGCTGAGTTTTCTACCCAGGAGTGAGGCATAAATAACTACGCTGGACTATTCCTGTTTTATCTAGAGCTGAGGCTTCAACAAGCTTATCTACTGGACCAAACACTGCAAGGAGGACAGACAGGGGACATGAGCCGCTTGTATGCGCAGATGTGAGAACTTCATGTAGCCCAAAGTTTTATCATGAAGTTTGGTTTGGTGAAAAATGCATATCATCGTCAACAAAAAATCTGCAGAAATGTGTATTTATTTTGATATTTTACACCACTTCAAGGGGAAAAAAAAAATGCTTGAGAAAGAAGAAAAAATATTTTAGAAGTTTGGGGTTTTTAGTTATGATTTTACTTACAAATATTTAGCTCAGACATTTATTTCAATTGTATTCTAAAATTGGCAAAAGTCATAGCACTTTGCTTGACTTTTTAACTTGTTTGTTTCTTCAAGCTTTAGAGTCATTCAGTGTTTTGAAAAGGAACAATAGCATATTTTTGGTCTGAGTCAAACTGGACTTTTAAGAGTTTTTCCTTTCTAAATAAAAAAAGGTTATTATTTAGTTAGCTAAGATCAAAGCCTTATTTAGGAATATGAATAATATTGTAGTAAATTAACTATAGAAACACGTTTTTTTAAAAAAATGCAGTTTATGGTGCATCTGTTTCTACAGTAAAGAAGCTGATAGAATAATATACAACTTTTTTTTTTCAACAAATGTCTTTGGTAATTATTCAGCAATCTAGTTTCCAAATATGTTTTTAAGATGTTTTACAGGCTCATGAAAGGCTGATAAAACAGCTTGGAAAGGATTTCTTTAATGGCTTTTGATGAATACTTCTTTTCACAGCCATTAACTCTTGATGAAGAACTCTGCAATAAATGGGAGCTCATTCTTTTACACAGTCATTGTTGGGGTCTTACAGGATTCTGTGATGTATGTTTACAACTATCATTGAATTAAATATATACAATTCCCATTCCAAAATTCCAATTAAACCAGCAGGAAAACATTTGCTCATTAGTCTGTATGTTCATTGGGCTGTCCTTTGTGTAATTTCATCCTGTAAATATCAGTTTAGAATCAATTCCTTTGATTCTGTTTTGAAAGATTGCAGGAGTCAGGAAACACACACTTAGTGCCACTTAGCTCGAGGCAACGATGTCATAACGTATGTGGGAATCAATTATAGCTAATTACAGTTTGACTAACCTTCTGTGCCATTAAAATTCTTGAAGAGCTTCCCCAGCTCCTGCTCTATGATAATTCTTTTTCTAAGAATGTATCTGGTTTGGGAAAGATTGTTGTTTTGTTTTCTTTTCTTTTCTTTTCTTTTTACTTGGGATGTCATATCAACTAGAAGAAAATAGAGATTTAGGAAATGAAGGAGAGTCCAAAACAGATGCAGTAGTAACAATCTACTAGTGACCCAATAACAGGAGCCAAGTACGTTCACCAGTTTGAAGACATTCATATCAGAAGCACGGGAAGATAAGAAACTATGTCATCATGATAAGGCCATAATAAGATAAATCATTATAATAAATTATGTAACCTTAATTATGAATACTTGAATTCCCTCAAAAACAAGACAGACACACACAAAATTAGAATACTAGGTTTATGATGCATAATATTAGCACAAACCTATAAGGACAAAAATCAGTATACTTAAAGCACAAAGAACAATACAAAAGGAAAGAAATATGAAACATTCTGTGTGGGATACATCTTACCTAAATTTAGCTATCATCAGAGGTGAAAAAGTCTAATCAGAGCTAGATGACAAAGGTTAAAGAAGAACACTTCCAGAAAACAATTCTGTTTACCTTATGAAGAGATAATTATCCTTTTCTCCTAGTTGCAGGAGTCCAGATGACCAAAATCTATAGATTAAACATTTTTTTAGATTTATATTAAACTTATATTTTTTAGGTATCTATGAATACCATAAATTGTTATTAAAGCCATTGTCTATAATTAACTAACAAAAGACTTACAAAAAGAAGACAAAAGCCTTCAGCTGCTCGGGGAAAGTTGTTGATCCCAAGGAGACAAAACTGATTAAAGCCTTTTTTGCTTCTAGGTTCATTGTCATCAGACACTTAAAACAATATATAGCAGTGGCAAAACCAAAGATTTTTCTTTCAATAGAAATAGAATGTATTAAAGAGTCAGTAAGGCAGATGTGATGAAATTCACTATATCACAGTCTGAGAATTGGCTGGAATAATCCCAAAATAATTTGCAGTTGTCTTTGAGAGCTTATAGAAAATGGAGAAATTCATAAATGTAAAGGTAGTGCCCACTACTATCTACTATCAAAGTGGGAGGGCAAGAAGAAGGAAAGAAGGAAGGAAAAGGAAATTATTGCCCAGTCCGATTTACTTCTATTCCCAGAAAAATATTGGAACAAACCAAGTGCTTTATAACCACTCAGAAGATAACAAGAACAATATAGAACAGTATGGATTTGTCACGATCTAGGCTCATGAAGATAATCTAATTGCTTCTACAACAGGGAAACTGGCCTCAGGGATTGCAGAGAATTTGTAAACACTTTGTCATTACTTGAACTTCTAGTATTGTTTCAGGTAACATGCTAAGGAAACATGGTCAAGACAGAAAGTCTGCTGAATGTCTGATTAGAAAATGATAATTAAAGAGTGATTATTTTTTCTCTGTCAAAAGAAAATCCGTGTGAATGCAATTCTATATTGAGTCTGGTTTTAAACTTTTTTTTTTTTAATGTGAAAAAAAATAAAGAGTGAGAAGGCAAATTTGCAGTTGATACCAGGCTGGGAGTGTTTAAAAGCATGACAGAGGCCAGGTTTAGAATTTGACATGATCACAGCCAATTGGAGAAAAAATTTGGAGAGCAAAACTGCACTTCAATAAGGACAAATGACAAGCTATGCAGTCAGCAGAAATAATCAAGTGCCACAAATACAAGATGAGAAACAAATTATTAGATATCATCACTGCTGAAAAGAACCCAGGCACTTAACGGATCACAAACTGAACATGAATCAACAGTGTCACATAATTACCATAAAGGGAAACACATTCTGGAAGATGTAAACTGGACTATTGTCCATAGGGCATGTGATGCAATGTTTAATTCTATTCAGCACTGGCATAAAATTTGCCAAGCAGAATTTGCCACACTTCAAGGAAGATGCAAACCAGGTAGGCAGGGTTCAGAGAAGAATAATTAAATTATTAGATTTATGAAAAAATGACTTAGGAAGACAAGTTAAAGAGGAAGCAGAGAGAACATACAATAATAGTTAAATATTTAATAAAAGTGTTATAAAAACACAGTGGAAAGAAAATCTTCCCTTGGTAAACTTTTGGGTAGAACAACCTGTGTGGGCATCACAGCTAGAGCTTTTTGGTTTACATTATCAGTGCAAGCTTTGCTACGGTACTGAAGCAGAGGAATGTATTTTGGTGGAAATTACAGAAAATCTCCTATTGGCAGTTGAAGAAGTAACTGTCAGGAATGGCATGTCTATAGCTGATCTTGTTTGCAATAGTAGGTGATTTCCTATGTGGACATATTTCCTTTAATTTCTGTTATGAGTCTTGCAAAAGAATCTCAATTTATTTCTATGCTTGCTTTCTGCTAATCCAAGGGCCTGTCTTCTTTTCCTTATCATTTGTTTTGGTCGTTGTCCTGGTTCTGGCTGGGATAGAGTTAATTTCTTCCTAGTAGCTGGTATGGGGCTATGTTTTGGATTTGTGCTGGAAACTGTGTGGATAATACAGGGATGGTTTTTGTTGTTTTAAGCAGTCAAGGACAGTCCAGCTTCTCATGCTGGCCTGCCAGCGAGAAGGCTGGGGATGCACAAGAAGCTGGGAGGGGACACAGCTGGGACAGCTGACCCAGACTGGCCAAAGGGATATCCTGTACCACATCACATCATGCTCAGTATATAAAGCTGGGAGAAGAAGGAAGGGGGCAATGTTCAGAATTATGGTGTTTGTCTTCCCAAGTAACTGCTACACGTGATGCAGCCCAGCTTCCCTGGAGATGGCTGAACACCTGCCTGCCCGTGGAGAGTGGTGAACGAATCCCTTGTTTTGCTTTGCTTGCGTGCACGGCTTTTGCTTTACCTGTTAAACTGTCTTTATTTCAACCCACGAGTTTTCTCAATTTTACCATTCTGATTCTCTCCCCCATCCCACTGAGGGGGAGTGGGAGAGCAGCTGTGTGGTGCTTAGTTACTGGCTGGGGTTAAACCACACAGTGGTTTACTTGGAGGATTCTTTATGATACACTCGGTAGAATTTTTTGTAGATCATTGCCCATTTACTCAAGTGCTGTAGAGCTATGACAATATTTTTAAGAGTTGCACAAAAAGGGATGAAGAAAATGAACTGATACATGCTACACAATGATATGCATGTTTAAACTGTGTTTGCAGAGTCTACCTTAGAGAAGCTTGAAAGTGACTATAGTATACCTTAAATACGTACCTTTAAGTATTGTGGTGCCTTGTCTTATTGACTTCGATTCATCAGTTACAACTGGTACATAAGAAAACAATAACACTGTTTGAAATAGCAGTCATGAACTTCAAATGTATATAGTGGCAATAACCTTTCAGATTTGGCATAATTTTTTTTAATAAGTTTCTACCTTCAGTGTTGGTTTTCCACATGCAGATTTTTTATTCGGCTGTAGATTTCTGTTACCTGCTCTGCAGGTAACTCAAATTCCTGTAAAAGGACATATATCCACTGTTATCAAAGGCTTTTTTATGGAAGCCCAGGAAATACTTCCTTCATTACAAAAAAAAAAAAAAAAAAAAAAAAAAAAGATGTCTGTGTTACTACTGGCAAGTAATAATGTATAAATTTGACATATAAATTTAATAAAGAGTCAGAATATGTTAATCTGGAAGTATTTTGGTATTTTGAACTTCTTGAAGTCATATGTGTGCCTAAAGCCTACATTTTCAACTGAACTTTATCTTGGCATGTTTTTCTCATGGTGATTATCAGCAAAGAGAAGATGTCACTATTCACACATAGAAATTATTTTAATTACTTTAATTATTTTATTACTGAAAACACAAACTGTACCTGATTTGCTAATAGTTCTTTATGTCAATAATATCAGCAGATAACTAAAAATTAAATTCTTCATTGCCATGAATTTTGTTTATAACATAATAAGTAATCTTATGTTCATGTTAGGATTTTTTTTTTCTACGAAGTTTTATTCTATGAATAATCTTTTTTTCTAAGAATTTCCTTTTTGGCAATTAAATTCAGTCAGTTTACCTTGTCTTTGTCTGGGAAAAGCAAACAACAGAAAAAAAGGGAAAATTAATCCAGGAAAAAATCTTTCCATAAGCAAAAAAAGAGGTATATAGCAAAATCATCTATGACTGGAACTGGTCTGAGGTGTTCTTCACAACTATCAGCAATTACACACAATAATTCCCAAGACTTATTAAATGTCTTTCATCATTAAACTGCAACAGTTGTCAGACAGATGCTCAAAAACATCATTCTTCTTTTATAAATAGGAAAACTGTGAAGAGATGGCCCAAAGACAGACAGAGATCAACAGCAAGGCAAATATATAATTCCTTAAAATATTCTTTAAAATTCTATGTTTCTAATAAATTATTTTCCTATATGCATTTCACTTTAATTTGGATCTTCAAATCTTGCAAGCTCACGTTCAGTCACTGAGCACGTGCTAATTGTAATCTGGAAATATGCTATAAATATGCAACAGTCCTCTCCCCGAAAGACCAGGGATAAACAGTGTGGTGTTGTTTCTTCTGCAAATGAATATGATGTGCTCTTATTATTTGATTTAGGAATGTATGGGCGTATTTTTAGTTGTTTGTTCTAAAAATGTCTATTTGAGAACTGTGTACTTTTGTTTTTATTTAATAATTTTCAATTTAGCTTCCCAATTATAAGCACAAATTGATTGTATGTTTAGCAAAATAAAAAAAAAAAAAAACACCAAAAAAAAGTGTTGTGTCAGTAAACTAAAGCCAAAAATTCAGTGCTTGAGTGATAGGAAGTTTAACTGGAGATATGATCAATTCAGCTCCAACTTCCTTGGAGGACTTTGACCCTTCAAATCAGACTTGCCTTCTCCTGATGAGGCAGTGCTGAACAGACAAGGCTTGTCTCTGCCTCGTGCAGCTATTAAAGAAAACAATGCCACCTCGACAGGACTCCTTCCAAATGAAATCTCTGCAGATTGTACAGTGGTGAGATGAACACATTTCCCCACTGTTTCACAGAAACTGAAATGATTGCAGTTAGTGCAAGTAACGCCTGCAGGGGTTTTTTTAGAGAGTATTTTAAAATCAAAACCTGTGCCTACTAGGTGATTTACAAAGGAAACATTCCATTTCAGGGAAGGGGCGAACTGCTGTGTGTTCCCCACTGGCTAATCCTTGAAATGGGCTTTTGAAATTCTTTTGCATTTGAAATGTATGACAGCCATTCACCTGTTTGTTTAGTCTGAGTTTCACATTCAGCGAAGTGGAAAAATACCATTTGAATAAAATGCTCCAAAAAGTTCCCTTAAAGAGCCTCTAAGCATGTAAAATCTTTCAGATTGTGGATCTTTTAATAACACCTTGGTCTAAGACTCTAGGATATGTATATAAAGCTTAATTTTAAAAGAACTGGGGTGTGAGTCCCTATTTGCAGAACATTATAGTCTATGCATGAGTCTATCAAAAAAGTTTTCAGAACCTAAGCTTTAGTATGAAGCTGCCTCCTATTTTTCTAGAGTGAGTACAGCAGCCCAGATGTTTACGTACCAAACAATTCAACACATGCATTTTGGCACAGATATGTTAACATGTTGCAGCAACATTGTATAGTTAAGATTCCTCCCTACAAAACATAGTTGAAAGAGAATCTCTTTAATTGCACTTTGCATATGGAGTTATGGGATGAGATGACAATTTATCTGGAATATCTACAACTACTTGAATTAAATCTGGATTGGAATATGGAAATAATCTCCTACCACTACCAGTGATAAGGAAATTAAAAGAATAATGAGCAAACTTCTGATTATGTGTCATGAGGACATTCAGACTATCACTAAGGAACACTAAAGAGTTCATTATTAGAAATATACACTATATACATAGCTCAAAGATATTTTTAATATGATATATTTCTAAACTGTTTAGCTCAGTATGAATTCTAAACAGAGCAAACTTTTAGTTTATGTCATGATTTGGCTGCCATTTGCAATAATTGCAATTACATGTATGGCTGTAGAAAAGTCTACGAAACATATTTTGTTGCTGGTCAAATATCTCACCACTCAGAAGTTACATTTTACTAAAATATTTTATAGACTTTATCATAATTCTCTGCATTCACCAATTAGTAAGATGAAATTATATTGATAGAATTATGTAAGTGACTTTTAAAATTAAGGATTAAAAGATATCTTGATCATACCTTTATCATAAGGTTTTAAATTAGACTTGAAGGAGGAGGGGGATAATATCAGGCTTTCTTGGGACAAGCTGTGGGATGACACGCCAAGGTTAGAGGGACGTGGTGCTAGCAAGGACCCTCAGCCTGTTTTTCTGAGACGTGCTGGCTACACTGCAGCACACTTGAAGTCTTACAGAGATGAGCCAGGGGCTCCCGAGGTACTACGAGCCAACAGGGAAACACCAGTGAAAGACCTCAGAGAAAATAACGGATGTTCCTCCAAGAGGGTGACATGGCTGACAGCCCAGCTGAAGTGCCACCACCACCCATGCACACAGCATAGGCAACAAACAGGAGGAGCTGGAAGCCACCATGATGCTAGAAAGCTATGACCTGGTTTCCATTACTGAAACCTGGTGGGACGAATCTCATGACTGGAGTGCAGCTATTGATGGCTACGGGCTGCTCAGAAGGGACAGGTGAAGAAGGAAGGGCAGAAGCGTTGCCCTCTACATCAAAAAGTGGATAGAGTGTGAAGATCTGTCCCTGAAGAATAGTCACGAGCAGGTGGAAAGCTTATAAGAATCAGAGACCGAGGCAACAAAGGGAGCCTTGTGGCTGGTGTCTACTATGGGCTGCCCAGTCAAGGGGAGCCTACTGATGAAGCCTTCCCACTCTAGCTACAGGAGGCATCGTGTTCGCAGTCCTGCTAGGAGACTTCAACCACCCTGAAATCTGCTGGAAAAGTAGCATGGCAAGCTGTAAGCAATCCAGGAGACTCCTGGACTGCCTGGAGGATAACTTCTTAAGCCAGGTAATAGGCAGCCTTGCCAGAGGGGATGCCATACTGGATCCGTTGGTCACAAATGCAAATGAACTAATCGGTGACTTTGAGGTTGGAGGCAGCCTGGGCTGCAGTGATGACACACTGGTGGAGTTTGTAGTCTTGAGGAGTATGGGGCAAATGAAAAGTAATGTCAGGATCCTGAATTTTAGGAAAGCAAACTTCCAGCTCTTCAGGGAATTAGTCAATATGACCCCCTGGAAAACTGCCCTCAGGGACAAGGGAGCAGAACAGAGCTGGCAGATCTTTAAGGATGCTTTCCATAGAGCGCAAGAGCTCTTGATTCCCAGGTGTAAGGGGTGTAAGAAATCAGGAAAGGAATGTAGAAGACTGACAAAATTAAGTCCTGGCAGTCAGGTGAAGTCCCCAGTGACTGGCAAAAGGGAAACATTGCACCCATCTTTAAAAAGGGTAGCAAGGAGAACCCTGGGAACTACCGACCTGTCACCCTCACCTCTGTGCCTGGGAAGATCATGGAACAGATCCTCCTAGAAGCTATGCTAAGGCACGTGGAGAACAGGGAGGGGATTTGAAACAGCCAACATGGGTTCACCAAGGGCAAGTCCTGCCTGACAAACCTTGTGGCCTTCTATGATGAAGTAACTATATCAATAGACAAGGGAAGAGCTATGGATAGCATCTATCTAGACTTCTGTAAGGCCCTTGACACAGTCCCCCACAAGATCTTTCTCTCTCAATTGGAGAGATATGGATTTGATGGGTGGACTGTTGGATGGATGAGGAATTTGTTGCATGGTCTCATCCAGAGGGTAGTGGTCAACTGCTCAATATCCAGATGGAGATCGGTGACGAGTGGTGTCCCTCAGGGGTCTGTATTGGGACCAGTACTGTTTACTATCTTCATCAATGACATAGACAGTGGGATCAAGTACACTCTCAGGAAGTTTGCAAATGACACCAAGCTGAGTGGTGCAGTTGACACACCTGATGGGCAGGATGCCATCCAGAGGGACCTTGACAGGCTTCAGAGGTGGGCCCATGTGAACCTCATGAAGTTCAACAAAGCCAAGTGCAAATTCCTGCACCTGGGTCGAGGCAACCCCCAGCATCAGTACAATGGGGGATGAAGGGATTGACAGGAGCTCTGTCAAGAAGGACTTGGAGGTACTGGTGGATGAAAAGCTCAACATGAGATGGCAATGTGTGCTTACAGCCCAGAAGGCAACCTTATTCTGGACTGCATCCAAAGAAGTGTGACCAGCAGGTCTGGGGAGGTGACTCTGCCTTTCTACTCTGTTCTGGTGAGACCCCACCTGGAGTCCTGTGTCCAGCTCTGGAGCCCTCAGCACAGGAAAGACATGGACCTGTTGGAGTGGGTCCAGAGGAGGGCCGCCAAAATGATCAGAGGGCTGGAACACCTCTCCTAAAAAGACAGGCTGAGAGAGTTGGGGTTGTTCAGCCTGGAGAAGAGAAGGCTCCAGAGAGACCTTATTGCAGAATTTCAGTACTTTAAGGGGGCTAATAAGAAAGATGGGGAGAGACTTTTTAGCAGGGCCTGTTGCAATAGGACAAGGGGTAATGGCTTTAAACTGAAAGAGGGCAGACTTCGACTAGATATAGGGAAGAAATTTTTTATAATATGGGTGGTGAGACACTGCAACAGGTTGCCCAGAGAGGTGGTAGATGCCCCATCTCTGGAAACATTCAAGGTCAGGTTGGACGGGGCTCTGAGCAACCTGATTTAGTTGAAGATGTCCCTGCTCATTGCAGGGAGTTGGAATAGATGACTTTCAAAGGTGCCTTCCAACCCAAACTATTCTATGATTCTCTGATTCCATACTATGTTCTGTTTTTAATAGTTCTGGTTATTTAAGCATAATAATCCATACAACAATGGTTTCTGGTGTGGGAATAAGGTAAGTTTTGAGAGCTAGAATTTTATTTTTCCTGAAGCAGCAGCAATATAATTTAAGTGTTCTATCACTAGTAATTTGATTTGCTGTTCATTATAATAACAGTAATAATAACAAATTCAATTGCTATTAATGGAAATGTCATAAGCACTTTCATAGAGGTTTTATTGTAATTCAGTATTAATCAGTGTATCATTAAAATAAAGTGTTATCATCTAATTTGTATTTATTCAAGCATAAAAGCAAAAAAGTCTATTATGATGTACTGTACCATTATGCAACCAGTTCTTTTAATAAAACAGTTTTCCTATATAGTTGTGTCTTATTCTTACATTATAGTAATATGTAAGAATTTAAGAGCAACAGTGTATCAGAATGTGCTAATTCATATCATGTACACCCCAATGCTCTGTTGTGATAAGAAGGTTAAAATTGCTCAGTGCTTTCCTAGCAAAGGCATCTCTGCAAAACTTTCAAGGTTAAAACATGTTGAAATATTTTTCAGGAACGTGGTGCATTCCTTCCATAATAAAAGAGTATTTTTATTTGAACAAGTTATCTTTATTATCACAGATAGTTGACCAAAATATAGGTTGATAGGGCAGCTTCTGATCTGTATGAGTGACACATTTCTCTATTTTCGTAATTAAACATTTAAGTTCACCTTTTTATTAATGTTTTACATTCTCAGCTACGGCTATGTAGAATGGACAAAATTACATCAAAAATCCTTTAAAGTTGCACAAAAAAGAATCTTAATTTCACTGACTTTTGTAGTTTTTGTAAAGAAATCACTGGGCTGGTGTGATGAACCATCTGGGGGAAAAAATTCTCGAGTAACTTCAAATGTAATAAATTATATAATTCATTCATTCATTGAAGATTTAATTAAAGCTCAACAGTTATATTTATAAATGACCTCTAAGATGTTACAAGACTGATCATTGTGCAGACTTTCTGGATTATTCTGGATTTTTGAGGAGTCTGGCTTCTGCAGCAGATCCAGAATTTGGATTTGCCCCAATGTAAGGTCTGGGTAGATTTAGGCTCTCTGAAATGGAATAGAGAGAGACCAAACTGAAGAACAAGCGGAGAACTAGAACTAGCAAAAGAAAATGATGAAGAAAGAGGTATGTCTAAAAAGACAATAAAAGAGCACATTTGAGTACTAACTAAGACTATTACTTTAGATTCTTTTTAAGTTTTCCCAGGCACTGTCTGAGAAAATCTTTTGCTTAATAATGCTTTTTATTAAATGACTGCTAACTTAAGATGCAAAAGCAGCTCTTCACAGAACAGGTGGGTCTCACATCTCCTTCTAAATGATTCCGATCCCATCTATAGGCCAATAAAGCTTTAATTCTTGCCTGCAAACATATTCACTTTCAAAATGATTGATGAAATGTTGCTTCAGATCAGCCAGAAACCAAGATTCTTGCCCAGTTAGTGAAAATCCTGTGCCTGAAACCCTTCAAGTCATAAATCCATTTCAGTTATGTCTCCTATGTTATATTTGCCAAATTTTTGTAAAAGGAGAAAGCATCTTCAGAAGAATAATTCAGTAGGAGTGAGCATAAAGGATGATATCCACATACCTACCTGGAATTTCACCTTGTGCCTCTCAGCTCTTGTGAGCCTCTCTGAACCTCTGGATGTGTCTGGTTTCCACTTTGCTGTAACAACTCATAACCCACTGGGCAGCTAAGGTAGCAGTAACTTCCCTCTCAGCCATCTCTTCCTTGTTCTGAACAAGTCCAGCTCTCCCAGAGTTCCTTCGAATACCACGTGCTCCACCCTCCAAGGCATCTCCATGGCCCTCCACTGGACATACTCTAGTTTGTCATCCTCCTCCTGCACTGGGGAGGCCTGAACGGGGCATGATACTCAGGATGCAGTATCGTAAGTGCCAAGTAGAGGGGATTAGTAATTTCCTTTGACCTTTCAGCCGTTTTCTTAGTAATGCAGTTATAAAGGGCACGCTGCTGGCTCATAGTCACCTTGCCATGCACCAAGACACTTGAGTCCATTTCTGCAAGACTGCCTTCCATCCAGTTGCCCCTCAGCCTTTACTGCAGCATGAGGTTGTTTCTTTCCAGATAAGGACTTTTAATTTGTCTTTGTTGAACTTTAAAAAGGTTTCCATCAACAAATTTCTCCAGCCTGTCGAAAGCACTTTGAATAGTATCTGTGCTCTCCAGTGCATCAACTGCTAACTCACACCCCTGTTTGATACTTCTTGTGAATTTACAAAGAGTGCACTGCATCCCATCATCCACATCAACAATAAACAATAGTGGCCACTGTGTTAAATCCTGAAAAATGTTACTCTTAACAGTCAGCCAGGGGGACTTCAAAGTGCTAACCACAGACAATTGAACCCAATGGTCTGGCCAGTTTTCCAACTAACTTGCAATCCATTCCTCCAGTCCTTACCTGCCCAATTTGGCTACGAGGATGCTATGGGAGATGGTGCCAAACACCTTGCTGAAGTCAGGCAAAATAACACCCAATACTCTTCTCTTTTCTATCTATCTACTCATTTCATCACAGGTGGTTATCATGTTGGTCCTGCATGATTTGTCTTTAATAAAAGCAGTTAACTTATGCCACTACTTTTCAAAGACGGCAGAGGAAGGCCTTGCAATGTCGTTGGTGAGCTCCCTCTCCACCCTTCAACGCATCCTATCCAGTTCCCTATGCCCAGTTTGCCTATGTGGTCCCTAATCAATCTCCTTATAGTCCGAGCAGTGCTTCATTCCTCCAGGTTCTGCCACTAAGCACAGGGACCAGGGAACCTGAGAGCAAATCCTGACTATAAAGAGAAGGGAAAAAAAAAGGCACCTTAAACTTTTGCTTGTCCTTATTCTTCAGTACACACACACATTTTCTGCCAACATACCTGAAGAAAACCTTTTTGTTGCTATGCACTTCATTCACCAGAATCATGCGTAGCTGAGCTGTGGTTTTCACAGTTCCATAGCTGCATGCCCAGGCAGTACATCTGTATTCTTTCTGGATAACTTCTCCTGCCTTTCACCTTTTCTATACTTCCTTTTTGTGTTTTGAGCACACTCAGGAGGTTCATGATGAGTCAAAGCAGGTTTCTACCAGGCCTGTTGGGTTTCCTGCCCATCAGAGCAGACCATTCCTGTGCCCTGGCGAGGCTCTCCATGAAAGAAGGTGACTTGCTTATGCACATACCTGAAAAATGGGCCCAGGGTGCAGACCTACTGTGAGATTTCCATGGCACCAATCTGTACAGTAAATGGGTCAGGTCTGTATAGTCAACCAGCATTTGTTTTCAACTTGGAGCAGTGAGGAGAAAAGGGAGGTCACATTCTCCAGCTCTGCCACTTTCTAGGACACTGATATAGGAGTTATTTGCAGATGTGAATTAGGTATAATTACAGGCTACACTTCTCACTTTGAGACAAATTCTGCTTGTTCATACTAGTAAGTCCCATCTGTTTAGGTTCTTTCTTCACAGCGAGTAATAAGGTACTGTTAGTAATAAACAGTCATCTTCAGATCATAGATTGGCACTGGAATAAGTGTTTTTAAGACTATTATTTTTCTCATGGTGTAGTACTAAGTTATATGACCATCATCATTAGTTCTACGGCCTCCGTATTGATTTAAAGTGTGGATTTCAAACTTATATGTATGTATGTATATATACAATGATATATCTCAACTGGTGTGCTGCTTCATTCCAGTCACTAACACCAAAGGGAGTTTTTGAATTAATGCAGACCATTAGTAAATCAAAAAAGCAATTCAATACAACACAGCAGGGAGAAGATGCAATATCCACAACACTGGAAAAATATTTTAAGAATGCAGTTGTTTGTTAAGAGCCAGGGAATTCAGAAAGACAATTTAACAGAATGGTCTAATAAAGATCAGAGTTGTGCTGAACAATAATAAAAACTAGAATTGAACAAAACAAATCAGAAAATATCTCTAAAAACCTATAAAGCAAAATGACACACTGTCCCAAACCAGGTAGTTGATTATAAACTTGGTCAAGAATAGATCTCAGAATTTTATGCTGCTCTTAGACCTCAAGGTACGCCCATGAAAGTACCTAAGCACTGCAGCATAAAACTTTTAGCCAGGTATCTTTGAAGTATGTGCTCCAAGAGCCTCAGTTAGGCACTTAGCCATCATTATGGAGTATATGTGAAAAAATTCTTATCTTGACATTATATATAACATTTCCAACATGCTGCATATGTAGCCAATGAAAAGCGGAAGAAATACTAAAAGACGTAACTTTAAAATCCTGTATTTTAAAAATTGGATTGTAACTGGTTCTTTTAAATTTCAATCAGGACTGCAAAGAGGATTTCCTGTATCTTTGGAATACACCATCTGGAATTTGTTTTAACAGGAATACATATACACATTTTTTTCCTTTTTTTTTTTTTTTAAGCACAGACATGAGCAGAATGTTGTGATATTTTAAGTTCATGTACAAGATACCACTCAAACTTTCCACTCCTTACAGAAACAGCTGCCATTAATAGGTCCCTCATCAGCTTTTGCAGCTTTAAAGGCACTCCTCAGTTCTTGCTTCCCTAAGTTTGTCTTGGAAGCTGGATGAAAGTCAATGGATGATTTAACCTTCTCACAATAGTGCTTACAGTCTCTTGAGAAGGCATGTAACTTCATCCTGTACAAAGGAGAACTTCTACTTCATATTCAGATTGATCTTCATAGCCAAGAATTCTGTAATCAAAGTAAGACATATCTGAGAAAGCATCGCTAGGTCCTAGGAAAGGCAGAAGAAGTCAGCAGTGTTTTGACTAATAAAAAAAGATTAACAAGGACTCAAAAGAGACCCTAAGGATCTGTGCATGCTCCTGAGTACACCTAGGCACCTTCTTTGGAAGCTGATGGCTACTTCACATACAGTTCTTCAAGACCTGAACAGGACTCCTGTTGGCATTTGGACTTTACTGTCAGTAATGGCAGATGAAACAGTGAATGAAATTTAAAAATGTACTCTTCAGCATGGCAAATCTTGACATCTAATCCCATGGCCTGGCACTATTTCTCTCAGTGATGTCATAAAGATATTGAAAAGAAAAAGGTATATCCTTTATCTCTTCATGTTTCTGGTGTTTCTGAAAGAAAGTGTTCATCATCCCTTTGAGTTATGCTCCAGAAAAATGAGTGGAGATACTGATCTGTCAAACATCTACTGGCTTAGATAGGCAGAGGAGCGATACTTTCTGATCTATTGAGATAAAGTATGCAGATTATGATTACAACTTGCCTGTGTATATGACTATCACAGGTTTTATTTTTGTGTCATAAAAGTGATTATGTTGTATCTTGATTTGAACTGTGATTGTAAAACACTCAAGTTTAGATATTACATGATGCTGTGTGTTCTTAGAGCTTAACATTTATTACTCTTTGTCAAACAGTAAGAATATTCTTAAAAAGAATACAGATAAATGGATCAGCATGTCTGAGAACTGACAGATACTTTCGGAAGCATGGTTACAAAATATTAGAGAGTTATAGATTAGGGAAGCTGTAGGTTTTGGGGTTTTTTACTTATTAGACAAAATAGCAACAAATTGACTCACAGAAACAAGTCTGGAAAACTTTGAACATATGCCATCTTCATGGCATAGGCCACAGGTTAGGCCATGTAGTGGAGTATTCTACTTTACTTCTATTTTTTGAATTAGCAGTCTTGCACACTGAGAGGGTTATAAATCCTGTCAAGAACTATGCACTTATTCTGGATACGGCGCTCTATACCTTTGAGGGACAGCATATAGGCTGTGATTCTCAGCATCAATGGTGCCACAATTTACTTGCTGGTCTTGGTGAATTCCAGCCACTCTGAAGTACAACTGGAGTGTACATGCCCAAAGCGGTACTACTGCTACAAAGCAGCGAGATAGTACATGTGACTTTGTGAAGAATTCTCATGACTGCTTCTGTTTGTCTTTATTACTATTCTACCAATTCTCCAATTTTCTCTCTCTCTCCTCTGTTTTAGGAGAAAATAATCTATACTGTATTAAATATAAATTTTTCTCTCCATAGTTGCTGGCACACCAGCAGACAAAAAGTAAAAGCACCATCCCTGGGACTTCACTTCCTGTTGTTTTTACTTGCTTTCAGTTATTATTATCAGCTCATGAGGGAAGAGTTAGTAGGCAAATAAACTAACACGTTCCTGACAATTTTGTCAATTTCTACCCAAAAGCTTTTTCCACCTGACTGACAGGTTCATTTTAGTTGGAAATACGTTTTTGCTGCTCTGCTTGAAAACTTACAAAATGTGTAAATGTGTTTGTGCTTTATATTCCTCTCACTGGTTCAGTTCAAGGATTCCAAACACTGGAAGAGGAGACTGCTCTCAGATTATGTAGTGATCGTTCTAATCTCTAGTAGATAAAAACAAGGGACAGTCTTTTTTTTTTTGCGTCCTTGCTATAAGGAAATTGACACATTATCTATTAAAGGATAATGTTTACTTTTTTCCAAGTTCAGGTCTGGATAGTGTAACCTGTTGATTTCATGTGAGAGGAACTCCTGGCCATAATGGTGGGAAAATCTCCACAAATCTTTACGTGACCCTCAGTAACAACCATGGTGGATGAATGTAGCATATCTTACTTAAAAGTTGCTGCAGGATTCATGCACAAAGTGACTAAGTGTGGTACATATTATTTCATACTCATTGATTTCAACAGGCTGGGGTATAAGTCCTTGTCTCCAAGCCAGTCCCAAGAGTGCTTTCATCAGTTGTAGAGCCCAAATTAATTAGATAATAATGAAAAGGTTAGTCTCCTACTTTGAATTAAGTTCCCTGAAACAAGATCTATAATGATCAGAAAAAAAAATAATAGGGAAACTAGCTGGTTAATTTCAAAGTCTACATGAAGTATTCAAAAGTGAGCAATATGAATCTTCCCTCCTTTCCTTGCAATCATTTCATTGCCTTTCCATGTGGAAATTCTTACCTGTCAGGAAGGCAATTATCAGATACTGAATTGGGAAAGAAAAAGATTTTTCATCTTCTTCAGTACTCTGGGCAAGTCAGTTCCCTTTATTTCTTCCTTATCTTTGTCAATTTTCGTAGAATCATACAATGATTTGATGTGGCAAGGACCTTAAAGATCATCCAATTCCAACCCCTGTGCCATGGACAGGGACACCTTCCACTAGACCAAGTAGCAAAAAACCCCATCCAACCTGGACCCGAACATTTCCAGGGATGTTGTATCCTTAGCTTCTCAGGGCAACCTGTTCCAGTGCCTCAACTCCCTCACAGTGAAGAATTTTTTTCCTTATATCTAAGTCTAAATCTACCCTCTTTCAGTTTAAAGCCATTACCCCATGTCCTATCACTACATGCCCTTGTAAAAGGTCCCTCTCCAGCTTTCTTGTAGGCCCTCTTTGGGTACTGAAAGGCTGCAATAAAGTGTCTCCAGAACCTTCTCTTTGCTAGACTTAACATCCCCAACTGTCTCAGCCTGTCTTCTTAGGAGAGGTGTTCCAGCCCTCTGATCATTTTGGTGGCCCTCCTCTGGACCTGCTCCAACTTTCCGGTCTTTCCTCTGCTGAGGGCTCCAGAGCTGGACACAGGACTCCAGGTGGGGTCTCACCAGAACAAAGTAGAGGGACAGAGTCACTTCCCCTGACCTGCTGGTCACACTTTGGATGTAGTCCAGAATAAGGTTGGCCTTCTGGGCTGTAAGCACACATTGCCATCTCATGTTGAGCTTTTCATCCACCAGTACCTCCAAGTCCTTCTTGACAGAGCTCCTGTCAATCCCTTCATCCCCCATTGTACTGATGCTGGGGGTTGCCTCGACCCAGGTGCAGGAATTTGCACTTGGCTTTGTTGAACTTCATGAGGTTCACATGGGCCCACCTCTGAAGCCTGTCAAGGTCCCTCTGGATGGCATCCTGCCCATCAGGTGTGTCAACTGCACCACTCAGCTTGGTGTCATCTGCAAACATGCTGAGGATGCACTTGATCACACTGCCAAAGATCCCACCAACAAAAATGTTAAACAGCACCATTCTCAATACCGACCCCTGAGGAACACTACTCGTCACTGGTCTCCACTTGGACATTGAGACATTGACTGTAACTCTTTGAGTGCGACCATCCAGCCAAGTCCTTATCCACTAAGGGGTCCATCCATCAAATCCATGTCTCTCAAATTTAGAGATGAGGATATCATGCAGAACAGTGTGAAATGCTTTGCATAAGTTCAGGTAGATCGGATATTTATACTGGAAGTATGTATCTAGACGGAAGGAATCTTAGTCCGTAATTCCAATAGAGTGCACTTAAGAATGACAGAATCACAGAATCACAGAATGGTAGGGGTTGGAAGGGACCTCTGAAGATCATCTGGTCCAACCCCCCTGCCAAGACAGGATCACCTAGAGCAGGTTGCACAGGAACGCGTCCAGTCAGGTTTTGAAGGTTTCCGGAGAAGGAGACTCCACAACCTCTCTGGGCAGCCTGATCCAGTGCTCTGTCACCCTCACAGTAAAGAAGTTTCTCCTCATGGTGAGGTGGAACTTCCTGTGCTGCAGTTTGTGCCCATTGCCCCTCGTCCTATCACTGGCCACTGCTGAAAAGAGACTGGCTCCATCCTCCTGACAGCCACCCTTCAGATATTTATAGACATTTATAAGGTCCCCTCTCAGCCTTCTCTTCTCCAGACTAAACAGCCCCAAGTGACTACTTAGACTGGGGCCAGCAATGTTTTTGATACGGACTATTCTGTTATCTACTCTTTCATCAGTCCGGCAAGTTCCCAGTTTTGGTTGAAATCTTTAGGCACTATTTCAATAATAAACTCAAAAGCGATTTTAAATTTAGATCTACATGCCATACATATCATATGATGATAATTTTGTATGTATATATTTTCTAAATATGCTTTCCTTTACCTAAGAATCGTATAGATTTCCTGAAACAACTGACACATCTTGGAAATGTATTTAAATTGTTTTTCCCTTAAAGACCTAATTCCCACATCCCCTAGTTTAACAGAATGCAACAGTGGGCTTTTAGGATGTATCACAAAGAAAATGTAAAGAATAATCCAAAGAATAACCTGTTACATGTCAGTCCCTCTTTTGCACACCATATTATTTACCACCAATTACAGTATGTCTTCTGCCAGATATCACGTTTAAATGATTAAATATGATTTTAAGTAGGATTTGTTTCATAAATCCTGATATATACAATTCTTCACTTCACAGTAACATTAACAAGGTCTCTTGTTAGACAAAACCTACCTGCAAGAGTTGCAGATCACTGCCAAGTTATTTGTTGTTATTTAGTAATATTTTAGAGGTTTTAAAGACAAATAAAATATGAAGCCATCCTTACCTGACATTATAGAAATAGCTCCACTCTATCTCACCATCTCAGAGAGTGCTAGATCTAAAAGAGTACACCATTGTAGAAATATAGCACAAAAGGCAAATTATCTTTCTTTATTCTATGTATTTAATTATTTATTGGCGTAGGGACTTCACACTGTTTTTCAGGAGAGAGTTAAGAATTCCAAAGACCATATTAAAGATGTTTTGAGGACTCATCTGTGTTACAAATGCCTTAAGTCCCTGTTCACATCTCCAGTTAAATATTTTGTGGTAGATAAAGAACGTAAAATCAAATAGATTCTGTATTTACATTCTGTGAGTCACTAGCTGCTTGATTTTCATAGTCTTTCTCGCTTTTTCCCAAGGAACTTTACCTGTGTAAGTAAGATGAGCAAGAGTTGTTTGTTTAAGGAAGAAATTTTATTTCCTGTGAAACAAAGAAAAACAGTAGCCAGAATCACTCATTCGTCTTACATTCATGCAAGTAACATATACAAGCTGTGAAAAAAACAGATCTTCTAGTTAAAGATTACACTATTAAAAAAATTATTTTTGTAAAAAGAAAGAGGAAGGACTTTTTGAATTTGTACATTTTAAAGTTTCTACAATCAAAATTAGTAACCACCTCAATTTCTCCAGAGTAACTGTAACATAGGAAAAACGTCTTTACCAAAACCATCTTGCATAGACAAACTAATTTATCTCAAAATTGAGAGAAACTTTAATTTTCATTCCAAACAACTTTCTTCTAACACTTTCACACTGTAACTCATTTTATCCTTTTTTTACAACATTGAAAAAGCACAGAATCACAGAATCATGGAATCATTAAGGTTGGAAAAGACCTTTAGGATCATCAAGTCCAACCATCAACCCAGCAACACCTTGCCCACTAAACCATGGTCCCAAGTGCCACGTCTATACTTTTTTTGAACACTTCCAGTGATGGTGACTCCACCACCTCCCTGGGCATCCTGTGCCAATGTTTCACCACTCTCTCCATAAAGAAATTTTTCCTAATAATCAATCTAAACCTCCCCTGGCGCAACTTGAGGCCATTTCCTCTCGTCCTATCACTAGTTACTTGGGAGAAGAGACCAACACCCACCTCACCACAACCCCCTTTCAGGTAGTTGTAGAGAGCGATAAGGTCTCCCCTCAGCCTCCTCTTCTCCAGACTGAACAACTCCAGTTCCCTCAGCTGCTCCTCATGAGATTTGTTCTCCAGACCCCTCACCAGCAGACTTACTCCCAAGACTAACAGTATTACTGATATCCCTATTTAGCTAGAAATCTTCATTCTCAGCATTGTCTCGCCTTTAATTTTAAGATGATAGAACATTTTTGACCATGGTCATATTTACGTAATAGAAGTAAAATCATTAGGCATAAATGGGGTAAGGGTGCTTGATCCAAACTTTGCTGTAGTCAAAAGGAATATTGCAACTGCTGCAGAAACAGTAGTCAGTCTATGAAATCTGTCAAAAAACGATGGGTATTCACTTGTCAGTGAAGTGTTAAATTTTTATTATACAGAGGGGAAAATAGACAACCTTTTGCACAGATGTAGGCTTATATTGGCATTTTCCTACCTATGGAAATAAAAAAGACCATTTTTTGCTTTGACAGGGTCCCTTTAAGTCTGTATTTTATTTTTTTCTTTTATACTTCTTGTATAGCATTTAACTTCTTCATAACCACTATTTAAAGTAAATGGATTAACCATGGGATAAGTTACTAATTAGTATGAATAAGAATGGGAAAACTGAGTCCCTTGAAGGTATTGTCATTTTAATAACCTCACTCTAATCTTATCAGTTTTAAAAATCTACAAATACAAGAAATATAAAATAAAGGATATAAGCAGGCTGGCAAGTGCATGACAACTAATAAAAGATACTGAACATTACATTCCTTTTTACTGTATTTCTGAGTAGCACTATCAATCAAAAGTTCTTTTATGCAAGACTGATGTCAAATCCGCATATAATAACAGATTTGACAGGTACGTTTTTCGTACACTGCTACCTCTTTGTCACGCACAGTCTGTTTTTTGAAGTCATTACTGGCAGATTCTATTATTTATCCACTTATTTGGCCCATGAACCACTGCAAAGGATTAATTCTGGCACTCAGTCCAGGCTTCAAATATGCAACCTGGATTCTCATCCTGTTATCTCTTTCTTTATTTAGAAATGCAATACAAAACTGACCTTAAATTCATCGGTATTTTTGCTTCTTTTTAACTTGAACATATTTTTCTGTCAGCAAGTATGACCGTTTCTTATACATTAGAATTAAGGGTCAGCAGTTAATCACAGCAAGGAGTCGACAGGAAATCTGAGATCGATTCATTTTCCTGAGTGCCTCTTATGTCTCTTTTCTCCCCATGGTGTGTGTATATGCATATCATGTTCTGGCAGCGCACCCTCTCTTGATGTATGACCCCACGTGCCAGAAACAGCTGGCATTTTTGTTTTGCATAAGAGGTCAAAAATTGTGAGAGAGACAGGGGAGGGGGTGAGGTGGGAGAGAGAAACTAAGCATGTTGCATTGCGACACATGAGGACGAATCAGCCTAATGGGGCTCTGCACTGAAAAGAGCTTCTCTAGATGAAATAACAAAGCACCCTAGCTTTTGTGTAATGAAACTTGCAGTCATCCGTGCCTGTACACATGGTACTTTCATATATCCTGACAGACAGTCTCCCTCCGTAACATGATGTGGCACATGAGTTCTTCTACAGAAGGGTATCAGAAAGTTGAGGTGCTTGCTAAAGGACTAAGATGATTTCACCCTTTCCTACAGGCGATCCCTCCATGTGTTCAGTAAGGTACGAAACAGATCAACCAACAGAGGAGTGAGGTGGAAAGAAGCTAGTAGTCCAACTGGTCCTAGGAGGACTCAGCTTTTTTCAGTAAACTAATTAACAAATTGTAACATGGGATGAAGAGGCAGATGGAAACACTTTTTAGTGGTATTGTGTATGTTAGCTAAAACAGACAAACAGCTAAAATTGTGAAACATTCAAACAGGATTTCTTAACTGATGAATTAATCATTAGCCACAAACAGTACCCACAAGAAACACTAGCATTGTCTCACATTTTGGAAGGACTAATTTCAACCTATTTGCTGACTTTGAGAGATGGTGGCTGAACTGTAATCTGAAAGGAGAAAAATACCAGCATCACATATGGTTGAGACTGAGTATCTTCCATTCAGGTTTAAATATTAAAAGTTTGATGCCTTCAAGTTAAGAGAATTTTCAATCATTAAACAAATCTGAAAGTAAGACCAGTGCTGAAGTTGTTATAGCCAATGACACCTGAAAACTTTTCTACAAATGAAAGTTATTTGGAGAACGGTATGCCATCAGCAGGGAACAACTGCAGGTTGCTGGGATTGTGTGCAATGAATGGTCAAGGGAAAGGACAGAGAGAGGGCTGTATTGTGCCAGGAGCTTGCTCAGGTGTCAGGAAAAACAAAGAATCATGATGTGGCAAAGGCATGGAGTGGATTTCCAAATGCCTGAAACATCTTAATCAGGTTTACATAGGAAGTTAGGCTCTACAGTGCTTTTCTGAGCTGAACAGAGCTCCTGAACTTTCTCTCCTGAGCCTGCAGTTAACCTGTGAGGTTTTGAAAACCACAAGAAAGCTTCCTCAGTGCAGAATCTGAATGAAGGTAAAGCCACATCAGGGACAATATATTGAATTTTTATTTTGTATTTAAACATTATATTACTTTTGTGGAATACACTCTGGGCTAAGTATGGTGACATAACACTTGGTTTAGGGCAAAAAATGTCTCCACATAGTTTTTCTTTTGGTAATGAACTCTGTATTACTCTTTTCAACCATTCCCTCCCCATATTCCATTCACAGAAGACATTTGAGGAAGAAAAGCAGAGCACTTAGGGCTTCTTCCACTCTTACTATCTTCCTGTTAACTGAAACTCAAATTGTTTCACAACAAGAGTTGATAACACAGAATCTTGTAATTCATCTACACCAAACTGAGTTTCCATCATGAGAGAAGTTTATGCTGGCATCTGAACAGTAGCAAGCTGAAGCAGGTATGATACTGTTTCTGGGTCAGAGGCTGTCATGTCTGTAATCTGTGTTCCTCTGCCACTGAAGGGGAGTCGGCATCACTCTGGAATCCATGGGTCATTGTGCTTAATTTCAAGTATACCACCTCACATCAGGGCCTATTATCTTAATCACGGCAGTGCCGTAACATCGCTATATGTCCTCTTCAGCACTCAAAGTAGGGCTATCTAAATGGCTATATGTTGATATCACATCCGAGGCTAAAATGCACTTATATAAAAACATCGCTCATGCAGAATTACTTTTATTTAATTGATTGGCTTGGTTTTTACTGTAAAATTTTTGTTTTTAGAAACTGCAGTTCATTACGTTGTTATTCAGTCTCGCTATGTTCCCAGGTACACCATCCCTCAACTGAACTTTATCAGTCCTGATTTCCCTGAATTATTTATGTATTATGTGTATTACACTCATTAGATAAATACCAGAAGTAATTCTAGGAACTAGCAACCCAAGAAAACAACAGAAGCTATCCTAAGTCTTTCCTCTAAACCTTAAGCATTTTAAGTACTGGGCTGAGGAGAAATAGCTCTTCAGCTCATTCACAGATCCTTGGTCTAGACCTGAGCACCACTAGCTACCTTTGACCGTAGCATGGGAATTGTTTCCATTCATCATTTTCTCCCTCTTTCCACCCAGTCATTGCCTCCTGTTTAAACCACTGGCCTAGAGAACTGTGGAACAAAACAGCAACAGGAACCTGGTTTTCTTCTCTCTGGTTTTGGGTAAGTGTTCCAGTCCAGACTTTTTGGCAAAAGGCAG